>NC_089505.1:243521035-243654276 GCF_036850995.1 Saccopteryx leptura
ACTCAGTCGTGTCCAGTGTCACTCTTCTGGTCCCTGTCCCTCTCGGGATCATCGCCTTGACCCTCAGTCATGTCCAGGGTCACTCTTCTGGTCTCTGTCCCTCTCGGGAGCATCTCCTTGACCCTCAGTCGTGTCCAGGGTCACTCTTCTTGTCTCGCTCCCTCTCAGGAGCGTCTCCTTGCCCCTCAGTCGTGTCCAGGGTCACACTTCTGGTCTCTCTCCCTCTCGGGGCCCTCTCCTTGACCCTCAGTCGTGTCCAGGGTCACTCTTCTGGTCTCGCTCCCTCTCAGGAGCGTCTCCTTGACCCTCAGTCGTGTCCCGGTTTACTCTTCTGGTCTTGCTCCCTCTCAGTAGCGTCTCCTTGACCCGCAGTCGTGTCCAGGGTCACTCTTCTGGTCTCTCTCCCTCTTAGGAGCGTCTCCTTGACAGTCAGTCGTGTGCAGGGTCGCTCTTCTGGTCTCTGTCCCTCTCAGGAGATTTCCTTGACCCTCATTCGTGTCCAGGGTCACTCTTCTGGTCTCGCTCCCTCTCAGGAGCGTCTCCTTGACCCTCGGTCGTGTCCAGTGTCACTCTTCAGGTCTAACTCCCTCTCAGGAGTGTCCCCTTGACCCTCAGTCGTGTCCAGGGTAATTCTTCTCTGCTCTCTCTCCCTCTTGGAAGATCTCCTTGTCCCTCAGTCGTTTCCAGGGTCACTCTTCTGGTCTCTCTCCCTCTCAGGAGCGTCTCTTTGACCCTCATTCGTGTCCAGAGTAAATCTTCTCTGTTCTCTCTCCCTCTTGAGAGATCTCCTTGACCCTCATTCGGACAGGGGTCACTCTTCTGGTCTCTGTCCCTCTCAGGTGCATCTCCTTCACCCACAGTCTTGTCCAGTGTCACTCTTCTGGTTTCTCTCCCTCTCAGGAGATCTCCTTGACCCTCAGTCGTGTCCACGGTCACTCTTCCGGTCTCTCTCCCTCTCAGGAGCGTCTCCTTGACCCTCAGTCGTGTGCAGGGTCGCTCTTCTGGTCTCTCTCCCTCTCAAGAGCGTCTCCTTGACCCTCAGTCGTGTTCAGAGTAAATCTTCTCTTGTCTCTCTCCCTCTTGGGAGATCTCCTTGACCCTCAGTCGTGTCCAGAGTCAATCTTCTGGTCTCTCTCCCTCTCGGGAGCGTCTCCTTGACCATCAGTCGTGTCCAGGGTCACTCTTCTGGTCTCTCTCCCTCTCAGGAGATCTCCTTGACCCTCAGTCGTGTCCAGGATCACTCTTCTGGTCTCTGTCCTTATCAGGGGCAACTCCTTGACCCTCAGTCGTGTTCAGGGTCACTCTTCTGTTCTCTCTCCCTCTCAGGAGATCTCCTTGACCCTCAGTCGTGTCCAGGGTCACACTTCTGGTCTCTCTCCCTCTCGGGAGCGTCTCCTTGACCCTCAGTCGTGTCCAGGGTCACTCTTCTGGTCTCGCTCCCTCTCAGGAGCGTCTCCTTGACCCGCAGTCGTTTCCAGGTTTACTCTTCTGGTCTTGCTCCCTCTCAGTAGCGTCTCCTTGACCCGCAGTCGTGTCCAGGGTCACTCTTCCGGTCTCTCTCCCTCTCAGGAGCGTCTCCTTGTCCCTCAGTCGTGTGCAGGGTCGCTCTTCTGGTCTCTCTCCCTCTCAGGAGCGTCTCCTTGACCCTCAGTCGTGTTCAGAGTAAATCTTCTCTTGTCTCTCTCCCTCTTGGGAGATCTCCTTGACCCTCAGGCGGGTCCAGGGTCACTCTTATGGTATCGCTCCCTCTCAGAAGCATCTCCTTGACCCTCAGTCGTGTCCAGGGTCACTCTTCTGGTCTCTCTCCCTCTCAGGAGATCTCCTTGACCCTCCGTCGTGTCCAGGGTCACTCTTCTGTTCTCTCTCCCTCTCAGGATATCTCCTTGACCCTCAGTCTTGTCCAGGGGCACTCTTCTGGTCTCTGTCCCTCTCTGGAGCGTCTCCTTGACACTCAGTCGTGTCCAGGGTCACTCTTATGGTATCGCTCCCTCTCAGAAGCATCTCCTTGACCCTCAGTCGGGTCCAGGGTCACTCTTCTGGTCTCTCTCCCTCTCAGGAGCGTCTCCTTGACCGTCAGTCGTGTCCAGAGTAACTTTTGTCTGGTCTCTCTCCCTCTTGGGAGATCTCCTTGACCCTCAGTCGTGTCCAGTGTCCCTCCTCTGGTCTCTCTCCCTCTCAGGAGATCTCCTTGACCCTCAGTCGTGTCCTGGGTTACTCTTCTGGTCTCTCTCCCTCTCGGGAGCGTCTCCTTGACCCTCAGTCGTGTCCAGGGTCACTCTTCCGGTCTCTCTCCCTCTCAGGAGCGTCTTCTTGACCCTCAGTCGTGTCCAGCGTAATTCTTCTCTGGTCTCTCTCCCTCTTGGGAGATCTCTTTGACCCTCAGTCATGTCCAGTGTCACTCTTCTGGTCTCTGTCCCTCTCAGGAGATCTCCTTGACCCTCAGTCGTGTCCAAGGTCACTCTTCTGGTCTCTCTCCCTCTCAGAAGCGTCTCCTTGACCCTCGGTCGTGTTCAGTTTCACTCTTTTGGTCTAACTCCATCTCAGGAGTGTCTCCTTGACCCTCAGTCGTGTCCAGGGTAATTCTTCTATGGTCTCTCTCCCTCTTGGAGATCTCCTTGACCCTCAGTCGTTTCCAGGGTCATTCTTCTGGTCTCTCTCCCTCTCAGTAGCGTCTCCTTGACCCTCAGTCGTGTGCAGAGTAAATCTTCTCTGTTCTCTCTCCCTCTTGGGAGATCTCCTTGACCCTCAATCAAACCGGGGTCACTCTTCTGGTCTCTGTCCCTCTCAGGGGCATCTCCTTCACCCTCAGTCTTGTCCAGTGTCACTCTTCTTGTCTCTCTCCCTCTCAGGAAATCTCCTTGACGCTCAGTCGTGTCCAGGGTCACTCTTCTGGTCTCTCTTTCTCTCAGGACCGTCTCCTTTACCCTCAGTCGTGTCCAGGGTCACTTTTCTGGTCTAACTCCCTCTCAAGAGCGTCTCCACACCCTCAGACGTGTCCAGAGTAATTCTTCTCTGGTCTCTCTCCCTCTTTGGAGATCTCCTTGACCCTCTGTCGTGTCCAGTGTCACTCTTCTGGTCTCTCTCCCTCTCAGGAGATCTCCTTGACCCTCAGTCGTGTCCAGGGTCACTCTTCTGGTCTCTCTCCCTCTCAGGAGATCTCCTTGACCCTCAGTCGTGTCCACGGTCACTCTTCTGGTCTCTCTCCCTCTCATGAGCGTCTCCTTGACCATCAGTCGTGTCCAGGGAAATACTTGTTTGGTCTTTCTTCCCCTTGGGAGATCTCCTTGATGCTCAGTCATGTCCAGGGTCACTCTTCTAGTCTCTCTCCCTCTCGAGAGCGTCTCCTTGACCATCAGTCGTGTCCAGGGTCACTCTTCTGGTCTCTGTCCTTCTCAGGGGCATCTCCTTGACCTTCAGTCGTGTCCAGGTTACTCTTCTGGTCTCTATCCCTCAAGGGCGCATCTCCTTGACCCTCAGTCGTGTCCAGGGTCACTCTTCTGGTCTCTCTCTTTCTCGGGATCATCTCCTTGACCCTCAGTCGTGTCCAGGGTCACTCTTCTGGTCCCTCTCCCTCTCAGGAGATCTCCTTGACCATCAGTCGTGTCCAGAGTCAATCTTCTAGTCTCTCTCCCTCTCGGGAGAGTCTCCTTGACCATCAGTCGTGTCCAGGGTCAATCTTCTGGTCTCTCTCCCTCTCAGGAGATCTCCTTGACCCTCAGTCGTGTCCAGGATCACTCTTCTGTTCTCTCTCCCTCTCAGGGGCATCTCCTTGACTCTCAGTCGTGTCCAGGGTCACACTTCTGGTCTCTCTCCGTCTCGGGAGCGTCTCCTTGACCCTCAGTCGTGTCCAGGGTCACTCTTCTGGTCTCGCTCCCTCTCAGGAGCGTATCCTTGACCCTCAGTCGTGTCCAGGTTTACTCTTCTGGTCTTGCTCCCTCTCAGTAGCGTCTCCTTGACCCGCAGTCGTGTCCAGGGTCACTCTTCTGGTCTCTCTTTCTCTCACAAGATCTCCTTGACCCTCAGCCGTGTCCAGGGTCACTCTTCCGGTCTCTCTCCCTCTCAGGAGCGTCTCCTTGACCCTCAGTCGTGTGCAGGGTCGCTCTTCTGGTCTCTCTCCCTCTCAAGAGCATCTCCTTGACCCTCAATCGTGTTCAGAGTAAATCTTCTCTTGTCTCTCTCCCTCTTGGGAGATCTCCTTGACCCTCAGTCGGGTGCAGGGTAACTCTTCTTTTCTCTGTCCTTCTCAGGGCATCTCCTTGACCCTCAGTCGTGTCCATGGTCACTCTTCTGGTCTCTCTCCCTCTCGGGAGCATCTCCTTGACCCTCAGTCGTGTCCAGCGTCACTCTTCTGGTCTCTCTCCCTCTCAGGAGGTCTCCTTGACCCTCAGTCGTGTCCAGAGTCTCTTTTCTGGTCTCTCTCCCTCTCGGGAGCGTCTCCTTGACCCTCAGTCGTGTCCAGGGTCACTCTTCTGCTCTCTCTCCCTCTCAGGAGATCTCGTTGACCCTCAGTCGTGTCCAGGGAAACTCTTCTGGTCTCTGTCCCTCTCAGGGGCATCTCCTTGACCCTCAGTCGTGTCCAGGGTCACTCTTCTGGTCTCGCTCCCTCTCAGGAGCATCTCCTTGACCCTCAGTCGTGTCTCGGTTTACTCTTCTGGTCTTGCTCCCTCTCAGTAGCGTCTCCTTGACCCGCAGTCGTGTCCAGTGTCACTCTTCTGGTCTCTCTCCCTCTCAGGAGATCTCCTTGACCCTCAGTCGTGTCCACGGTCACTCTTCCGGTCTCTCTCCCTCTCAGGAGCGTCTCCTTGACACTCAGTCGTGTGCAGGGTAGCTCTTCTGGTCTCTCTCCCTCTCAAGAGCGTCTCCTTGACCCTCATTCGTGTCCAGAGTAAATCTTCTCTGTTCTCTCTCCCTCTTGGGAGATCTCCTTGACCCTCATTCGGACAGGGGTCACTCTTCTGGTCTCTGTCCCTCTCAGGTGCATCTCCTTCACCCTCAGTCTTGTCCAGTGTCACTCTTCTGGTTTCTCTCCCTCTCAGGAGATCTCCTTGACCCTCAGTCGTGTCCACGGTCACTCTTCCGGTCTCTCTCCCTCTCAGGAGCGTCTCCTTGACCCTCAGTCGTGTGCAGGGTCGCTCTTCTGGTCTCTCTCCCTCTCAAGAGCGTCTCCTTGACCCTCAGTCGTGTTCAGAGTAAATCTTCTCTTGTCTCTCTCCCTCTTGGGAGATCTCCTTGACCCTCAGTCGTGTCCAGAGTCAATCTTCTGGTCTCTCTCCCTCTCGGGAGCGTCTCCTTGACCATCAGTCGTGTCCAGGGTCACTCTTCTGGTCTCTCTCCCTCTCAGGAGATCTCCTTGACCCTCAGTCGTGTCCAGGATCACTCTTCTGGTCTCTGTCCCTATCAGGGGCAACTCCTTGACCCTCAGTCGTGTCCAGGGTCACTCTTCTGTTCTCTCTCCCTCTCAGGAGATCTTCTTGACCCTCAGTCGTGTCCAGGGTCACACTTCTGGTCTCTCTCCCTCTCGGGAGCGTCTCCTTGACCCTCAGTCGTGTCCAGGGTCACTCTTCTGGTCTCGCTCCCTCTCAGGAGCGTCTCCTTGACCCGCAGTCGTTTCCAGGTTTACTCTTCTGGTCTTGCTCCCTCTCAGTAGCGTCTCCTTGACCCGCAGTCGTGTCCAGGGTCACTCTTCCGGTCTCTCTCCCTCTCAGGAGCGTCTCCTTGTCCCTCAGTCGTGTGCAGGGTCGCTCTTCTGGTCTCTCTCCCTCTCAGGAGCGTCTCCTTGACCCTCAGTCGTGTTCAGAGTAAATCTTCTCTTGTCTCTCTCCCTCTTGGGAGATCTCCTTGACCCTCAGGCGGGTCCAGGGTCACTCTTCTTTTCTCTGTCCTTCTCATTGGCATCTCCTTGACCCTCAGTCGTGTCCAGGGTCACTCTTCTGGTCTCTCTCCCTCTCAGAAGATCTTCTTGACCCTCAGTCGTGTCCAGGGGCACTCTTCTGGATTCTCTCCCTTTCTGGAGCGTCTCCTTGACCCTCAGTGGTGTCCAGGGTCACTCTTTTGGTATCTCTCCCTCTCAGGAGCATCTCCTTGACCCTCAGTCATGTCCAGGGTCACTCTTCTGGACTCTCTCCCACTCAGGAGCGTCTTTTTGACCCTCCGTCGTGTCCAGAGTAATTCTTCTCTGGTCTCTCTCCATCTTGGGAGATCTCCTTGACCCTCAGTCGTGTCCAGGGGCACTCTTCTGGTCTCTGTCCCTCTCTGGAGCGTCTCTTTGACCCTCAGTCGTATCCTGGGTCACTCTTCTCGTCTCTCTCCCTCTCGGAGTGTCTCCTTGCCCCTCAGTCTTGTCCAGGGTCACTCTTCTGGTCTCTCTCGCTCTCAGGAGATCTCCTTGACCCTCAGTCGTGTCCAGGGTAATTCTTCTCTGGTTTCTCTCCCTCTTGGGAGATCTCTTTGACCCTGAGTCGTTTCCAGGGTCACTCTTCTGGTCTCTCTCCCTCTCAGGAGCGTCTCCTTGACCCTCAGTCGTGTCCAGAGTAAATCTTCTCTGTTCTCTCTCCCTCTTGGGAGATCTCCTTGACCCTCAGTCGGACCGGGGTCACTCTTCTGGTCTCTGTCCCTCTCAGGGGCATCTCCTTCACCCTCAGTCTTGTCCAGTGTCACTCTTCTGGTCTCTCTCCCTCTCAGGAGATCTCCTTGACTCTCAGTCGTGACCAGGATCACTCTACTGGTCTATCTCCCTCTCAGGACCGTCTCCTTGACCCTCAGTCGTGTCCAGGGTCACTTCTCTGGTCTAACTCCCTCTCTAGAGCGTCTCCTTGACTCTCAGTCGTGTCCAGGGTAATTCTTCTCTGGTCTTTCTCCCTATTGGGAGATCTCCTTGAACCTCAGTCATGTCCAGGGTCACTCTTCTGGTCTCTGTCCCTCTCAGGGGCATCTCCTTGACCCTCAGTCGTGTCCAGGGTCACTCTTCTGTTCTCTCTCCCTCTCAGGATATCTCCTTGACCCTCAGTCGTGTCCAGGGTCACACTTCTGGTCTCTCTCCCTCTCAGGAGCGTCTCCTTGACCCTCAGTCGTGTCCAGGTTTCCTCTTCTGGTCTTGCTCCCTCTCAGTAGCGTCTCCTTGACCCGCAGTCGTGTCCAGGGTCACTCTTCTGGTCTCTCTCTCTCTCAGGAGATCTCCTTGATCCTTAGTCGTGTCCACGGTCACTCTTCCGGTCTCTCTCCCTCTCAGGAGCGTCTCCTTGACCCTCAGTCGTGTCCAGGGTAATTCTTCTCTGGTCTCTCTCCCTCTCGGGAGCGTCCCTTGACCCTCAGTCTTTTCCAGGGTCACTCTTCTAGTCTCTCTCCGTCTCAGGAGCATCTCCTTGACCCTCAGTCATGTCCAGGGTAATTCTTCTCTGGTCTCTCTTTCTCTTGGGAGATCTCCTTGACCCTCAGTCGTGTTCAGCGTCACTCTTCTGGTCTCTCTCCCTCTCAGGAGATCTCCTTGACCCTCAGTCATGTCCAGGGTAATTCTTCTCTGGTCTCTCTCCCTCTTGGGAGAATCTCCTTGACCCTCAGTCGTGTCCAGGGTCACTCTTCTGGTCTCTCTCCCTCTCAGGAGATCTCCTTGACCCTCAGTCGTGTCCAGGGTCACTCTTCTGGTCTCTCTCCCTCTCAGGAGCGTCTCCTTGACCCTCAGTCGTGTCCAGGGTCACTCTTCTTGTCTCTCTCCCTCTCAGGAGCATCTCCTTGACCCTCAGTCGTGTCCAGGGTCACTCTTCTGGTCTCTCTCCCTCTCAGGAGCGTCTCCTTGACCCTCAGTCGTGTCCAGGGTCACTCTTCTGGTCTCTCTCCCTCTCAGGAGCGTCTCCTTGACCCTCAGTCGTGTCCAGAGTAATCTCTCTGGTCTCTCTCCCTCTTGGAGATCTCCTTGACCCTCAGTCGGTCCAGGGTCACTCTTCTGGTCTCTGTCCCTCTCAGGGGCATCTCCTTGACCCTCAGTCGTGTCCAGTGTCACTCTTCTGGTCTCTCTCCCTCTCAGGAGCATCTCCTTGACCCTCAGTCGTGACCAGGATCACTCTACTGGTCTATCTCCCTCTCAGGACCGTCTCCTTGACCCTCAGTCGTGTCCAGGGTCACTTCTCTGGTCTAACTCCCTCTCTAGAGCGTCTCCTTGACCCTCAGTCGTGTCCAGGGTAATTCTTCTCTGGTCTTTCTCCCTATTGGGAGATCTCCTTGAACCTCAGTCATGTCCAGGGTCACTCTTCTGGTCTCTGTCCCTCTCAGGGGCATCTCCTTGACCCTCAGTCGTGTCCAGGGTCACTCTTCTGTTCTCTCTCCCTCTCAGGATATCTCCTTGACCCTCAGTCGTGTCCAGGGTCACACTTCTGGTCTCTCTCCCTCTCAGGAGCGTCTCCTTGACCCTCAGTCGTGTCCAGGTTTCCTCTTCTGGTCTTGCTCCCTCTCAGTAGCGTCTCCTTGACCCGCAGTCGTGTCCAGGGTCACTCTTCTGGTCTCTCTCTCTCTCAGGAGATCTCCTTGATCCTTAGTCGTGTCCACGGTCACTCTTCCGGTCTCTCTCCCTCTCAGGAGCGTCTCCTTGACCCTCAGTCGTGTCCAGGGTAATTCTTCTCTGGTCTCTCTCCCTCTCGGGAGCGTCCCTTGACCCTCAGTCTTTTCCAGGGTCACTCTTCTAGTCTCTCTCCGTCTCAGGAGCATCTCCTTGACCCTCAGTCATGTCCAGGGTAATTCTTCTCTGGTCTCTCTTTCTCTTGGGAGATCTCCTTGACCCTCAGTCGTGTTCAGCGTCACTCTTCTGGTCTCTCTCCCTCTCAGGAGATCTCCTTGACCCTCAGTCATGTCCAGGGTAATTCTTCTCTGGTCTCTCTCCCTCTTGGGAAATCTCCTTGACTCTCAGTCGTGTCCAGCGTCACTCTTCTGGTCTCTCTCCCTCTCAGGAGATCTCCTTGACCCTCAGTCGTGTCCAGGGGCACTCTTCTGGTCTCTGTCCCTCTCTGGAGCGTCTCCTTGACCCTCAGTCGTGTCCAGGTTCACTCTTCTTGTCTCGCTCCCTCTCAGGAGCATCTCCTTGACCCTCATTCGTGTCCAGGGTCACTTTTCTGGTCTCTCTTCTCTCAGGAGCGTCTCCTTGACCCTCAGTCGTGTCCAGGGTCACTCTTCTGGTCTAACTCCCTCTCAGGAGCGTCTCCTTGACCCTCAGTCGTGTCCAGGGTAATTCTTCTCTGGTCTCTCTCCCTCTTGCGAGATCTCCTTGACCCTCAGTCATGTCCAGGGTCACTCTTCTGGTCTCTCTCCCTCTCAGGAGCGTCTCCTTGACCCTTAGTCGTGTCCAGAGCAATTCTTCTCTGGCCTCTCTCCCTCTTGGGAGATCTCCTTGACCCTCAGTCGTGTCCAGTGTCACTCCTCTGGTCTCTCTCCCTCTCAGGAGATCTCCTTGACCCTCAGTCGTGTCCTGGGTCACTCTTCTGGTCTCTCTCCCTCTCGGGAGCGTCTCCTTGACCCTCAGTCTTGTCCAGGGTCACTCTTCTGGTCTCTCTCCCTCTCGGGAGCGTCTCCTGTACCCTCATTCGTGTCCAGGGTCACTCTTCTGGTGTCTCTCCCTCTCAGGATCGTCTCCTTGACCCGCAGTTGTGTCCAGGGTCACTCTTCTGGTTTCTCTGCCTCTCTGGAGATCTCCTTGACCTTCAGTCGTGTCCAGGTTCACTTTTCTGGTCTCTCTCCCTCTCAGGAGCATCTCCTTGACCCTCAGTCGTGTCCAGGGTCACTCTTCTGGTCTATCTCCCTCTCTGGAGATCTCCTTGACCCTCAGTCGTGTCCAGGGTCACTCTTCTGGTCTCGCTCCCTCTCAGGATCGTCTCCTTGACCCTCAGTCGTGTCCAGGGTCACTCTTCTGTTCTCTGTCCCTTTCAGGATATCTCCTTGACCCGCAGTCGTGTCCAGGGTCACTCTTCTGGTCTCTGTCCCTCTCAGGGGCATCTCCTTGACCCGCAGTCGTGTCCAGGGTCACTCTTCTGGTCTTTCTCCCTCTCAAGAGCGTCTCCTTGACCCTCAGTCATGCTTGCGTTTTATTGCACTTTGTGAGTCACCTCCATGCAGCCATCGCCTTGGTGCCTGGAACTCCATCTCCTCCCAGAACTCACCCCTTTCCTGACTGACCCCTGCTCGATAATCACCTTCCTACCAGCACACCTCGGGCCCTGTGTTCACCCATCCCCACCGACTCCACCTCGGCGTCATGTCTGAAACCCAGGAACAAGCAAATTCCAACTCACCCCTTCCTTCTCCTGACCCCACCTTCCGTCCGACGGCCTGTAATTCCCGGGGGACGTTGGTTTATCCTCGGACAGCACATTGACACGCACAGTGAGCTGTCCCTCACACCTGTCAGAGTGGCTCTCTTCAGCAAACCGATGACCAAGGGAGGAGGTGGAGAAAAGGGAGCCCTGCTGCACTGCTGGTGGGAAGGCAGACTTGTGCAGCCGCTGTGGAGAACAGTACGGCATTACCTCTAAGAATTAAAAATGGACCTGCCTTGTGACCCAGCCATCCCACTTCTGGGACTGTATCTAAAGAAACCCGAAGCACAGATTCGATAGACTATGCATGCACCCATCTGTTGTTCACGTAAGCGCCGTTGACAACAGCCAATATGTAGAACAGGGGTCCCCAAACTTTTTACACAGGGGGCCAGTTCACTGTCCCTCAGACCATTGGAGGGCAGGACTATAAAAAAAAAAACTATGAAAAAATCCCTATGCACACTGCACATATCTTATTTTAAAGTAAAAAAACAAAATGGGAACAAATAAACATTTAAAATAAAGAACAAGTATTTTTAAATCAACAAACTGACCAGTATTTCAATGGGAACTATGCTCCTCTCACTGACCACCAATGAAAGAGGTGCCCCTTCTGGAAGTGCGGCGGGGCCGGATAAATGGCCTCAGGGGGCCGCATGTGGCCCGCGGGCTGTAGTTTGGGGACCCCTGATGTAGAATCAGCCCAGGAGCCCATCAGCGGATGCGTGGACAGAGGGGCTGTGGCACATTCACGCACTGGAGTAGCACTGAGCCGTCACGGCAGGGCTGAACCTGGAACTCTTGCTGAGTGAGAAGCACCAGACAGAGAAAGACAAGCACCGTATTGTTTTGATGGAGGGAGACTTGACCTTGGTGGGGTGGGGGGTGGTGAACACACAGTGCGATAAGCAGATGGTCTATTATATAGAGAGTTGTGTTCCTGAAACTTTATTAACCAGTCTCACCCCAATAAATTCAGTTAAACATTTTTTTCTTAAAGTGTGAACTACCTCTCAGACAGTGTCATCTATCCGTGTCTGCTCTCTTCCCGAGGGTAGAGAGTCTGTCAGTCTCGTTTCGTATTCCCCGCCCTTTCCCGGAGCCCCCAGGGAGGGTTTAAGAAAACAGAAGGCAAGAGAGCGTGAATGAACGCACGGCTCCTTGTGGAGTGGACACAGAGCCACCAGCCTTTTCCTCCTGGGCTGGTGGCTTGGTGCCGGGTCTGAGCTGTTGACATGGTATTTCTGAGCGCGCTCTCTCCCCAGTACTCAGCCTGGCTGGGGAAACGGCCGACTTTGGGACAGCGGACTTCCACTTCAGGAGGGCCTCTGGGAATGCTCACAGACCTTTCAGGGGGAAACAGCTGACTTCTGGGATGGCCGTGGGGGATGCTCACAGGCCTTTGGGGGGGGGGACAGCTGACTTCTGGGATGGCCGCGGGGGATGCTCACAGAACTTGGGGGGGGGGGGACAGCTGACTTCTGGGATGGCCGCGGGGGATGCTCACAGAACTTTCTGGAGTTGCGCTTTCCTGGCTGCCTGCTGATGGATCAGGAGCTAATTCCCAAACTGTTTTCAAGCCAACCTGGTAAGTACATAATGTCTACTCAGGCGACACGAAGCCATTTGGCGTTATTTCAACAGAGGAATAAAAAAGGAAGAGAAGAGGAGGAAGAAACAGGGCGGTCTGCGGCCACACGTGTACTGAGAAGGGTGGCTCGTTGCCCTGCGGGCGATGCCTCTGCCCGTCCCCCAACAGGAGCCCCGAAACAGCGCAGGCAGACGAGCTCCGTGTCACCTTCTCCTCATTCTCTCCGCCCGCTGTCCCCCCTGCAGATCTGAGTGACGTGTGGTCGCACGGGGCTGAGCTGGAGCCAGCCAAGACGGGCAGAGGCGATGAGGTTCTGCGGAGAGAGCAAATGCACTTTAGTCCTCTCCCAGGAACATGGGTCAGGCTACAAGAAGGACGCTTTTTTATTTTATTATTTTTTTTGGTCAAGCAAGTGGGAGATTTACCAGTGAGAAGTGCTTGCGGAAGTTAATTTCTCGAATGCGTTTTTTTTTTCTCTATAATTCATAAACAGGAAAGACTGAGGCACGACATCCTTATCTTCTGTTGGTAATGGGTTTCAAAGACGGTTCTCTCTTCAAACCCACCCTCTGGTTGGTAGGAGGCGTTCACCTCGCTTAGGCACCCGAGTGGGACAGGTGAGAACAGAGAATCGCTCACTGACGGCGTCCCGGGTGCTGAAGAGGCTCCGGCCGCCCCTTCCCTGCGTCCAGGTCTCACTCAGGGAGAACGCGGCCTGGACAACGGGTCTCTGCTGTTCTTAGCGAGCCCCGTCCTGCAGCAGCGGTCACTCCCTGAGACCACAGGCTGCCCCTCGAGCTTCAGGCATCCTCACGAACACGCCCTCATTCACTCACACACACACACACGTTCTTTATCGTGGGTCCAACCACAGTAGAGAACTGTTAAGACACAGTTGGTGGGGTTCTGGCTGACGCGTCCCTCTGGTGTGAGAGAATTGCGTGTTTCCTGTCAGAGTTGGCCCAGCTTGAAAGTGTCCGTCAGAGTTCTGAGCTCCTACATAGCAAGGACCCCGTCGGGCATCCTCTGATTAGCATCCGGGACGGTGGCACCAGAAGGGAGAGAGAAGTGGGGTGGGGTGGTCGTAGCAGAGGTTGGCATTTGTCTTATGTCGCTGGAATTTCCTTAAGAATATAAGATACAGAAGGAACAGAATTCAGATATTTAGGGGTCATAGCTAAAGGACCAGAATTCAGATATTTAGGGGTCATGGCTAAAGGACCAGAAGGTGCTGCTATTGTCTAGCAGAGGTCATTTCACTGTTTTGGAGGGAGGGCCTTGTATTTGAGAAGAGACAGGTCCACGGAATGCAACTCGGGCCTGACCAGGCGGTGGCGCAGTGGACAGAGCATCGGCCTGGGATGCTGAGGACCCAGGTTCAAGACCCATAGATTGTCGGCTTGTGTGCAGGCTTATCCGGCTTGTGCCACGGTCACTGGCTTGAGCAAGGGGTCACTCGCTCTGCTGGAGCCCCCAGTCAAGGCACATATGAGGAAGCAATCAATCAACAACTAAGGAGCCTCAACTGCGAGTTGATGCTTCTCATCTTACTCTCCCTTCCTGTCTGTCTATCTCTCTCGCCCCCCCCCCAAAAAAAAATGCAATTCAGGACCCGAAGCTCATAAAACCCCTTTCCCAAATACAATTTGTATTTTTTTCTCCCAGTGAAGCAATCCAAATTTCTTTTAAGTGGCAAAATTTAATTCTCAGGTATTTAATTGTCATTACTAATTTGTGAATCATGATTGCTCATTACCAACAAGTTGAATCTGTCTAATTCGTCAAAGAGTCTACAGCTCTGTTCCTGGAAGAGTGTGTGTGTGTGAGAGAGAGAGAGGGGGAGGGAGAGAGAGAGAGAGAGAGAGAGAGAGAGAGAGAGAGGAGAGGTGACTAACACGTGACCAGACGGCACGCGCTGAGGTCACTGAGTGCGGGTCTGCAGGCCTGTGTGCAGACAGGCTATGAAATTGCACAGACTGTAAACATCTCCGGTTGATTAAATGGAACTGGAACTACATTTTCTCGTTCCTATTGAAAGCGGCTTAATATTAAAAAGCTCATCTTTTCCGAGATAAAGTTCATTAACACGATGATTACTCATTTGGCTGGTATAACGATACTGCAGCTTAATCACCGGAACGCCACTTCCCGTGCTTGGCGGGAGACCATAGGAAACGTGTGGAGGACGCTCTGGCTGCTGGTGTGACCGGGGAGGGACCGGTCTCCTCACCGCCCCTCGTTCCCAGCGTGCAGCGCACCCGGCTCAGGGGCCCGGACCCTCTGGTCTGACAGCACGAGCTGCAAGCCCCCCGGCATCAGACACAGAGCAGTCACAGCACCCCGAAGCCTCCCTCTCCGCCTCAGGATGCTGGTTCTCTTTGGGGGGCACACACCACATTTCTGTGATATTTTCACCATAAGCCTGGGTCTGAGGTGGTTTCATCTTGATGGTTGCAGACACTGGAGTTCATTCGACTGTTTAGCTCTGGAAACAAAGACGTGAACAGGAGGAGCCCAAACTACAAATCTTGAAGGCAGTTCCCTCGACTCACCGGGCATCGCTGAGCCTGTCTCTGCCATGGTATCAGAATGAAACTGTCATCACAGGATGTCATGAAGAGAGGCTACTGTTGATAATCTTTTAAAAATGCACTGAAAATCCTTTTGAACGTAGGAACTGATTGACTCCCTACAGGGAGTTACGTTATCAGCAAGGTGTGAGATGCATAATTACCCCCTAATGGGTATGATTGCACAGTGCAGTTAACAGCTGCGATGGCAGACAACGGAAACGGACTTCGGATGACTTAAGCGGAATGTGGACGTATCGGCAGACTGTTCGCTAAGTCGCAGACGTGTGCAGTGAATCAGCTTCAGAACGACAAAGGCGGGCAGAGGTTAGGGCCACGCCGACATCATCACGCGTGGAACCGTTTCAGTGGGGAACGTGCTGTCGCTGACCACTGCACTCCCCACCCTGCGCTGTGTGCCCGTCTGGAGCCACCCTGGAAAGGTGGTGCGACCCCCGGCCAGCGTGCCTCCAGCCACCGACATGGGTTCTCTGCAGCCTCTGCGTTTTCAGTCTGAAGGAGGCACGTCCAGTCCTGGGACAGGAGTGTCTGCCCGGCTGGACGGTGTGACACGTCGAGACTCTTGTGACAGAGAGACCAGGTCATCTCTGGCTTTGCCAAGACGCCCACGATGGTGAAGTTCCCCGAAATACAAAGTTAGTTCAGATCTCAGTCGAAGGGTGACATCTCTGCCAACGTCTGTCCGGTGAGTCTGACAGAATTGCGCGTCCACAGCAAGGACATGCTCAGAACCTGGATTTCCGTGGCTGAGACCCCCCACCGATTCAGGTGGGTTATTCAGAGCCTGCCTCACCGCCTCTCCGGCGGCACAGCCGCTGGCGTAGAACCCGGCCGTGTGCTCCCGGCGGATGCTGAGCGGGGTGCCTGCGCTGACTCTGCCTCCTTCAGTTTGGCCAGAGCCCGTGAGAGAGGCGGCCGGCGTCCCAGAAGGAAGAGTGGACAGCAGGAGCAGAGGGGACTGTCAGAGGATGTTTCCGAGGCCCTGCGTCCACCCTGACAGTGCGAACTCCCACTTACAGAGGAGACTAGGGTGCATCCTCCGCAGGACGGCGGCCTGGGTTCTTCCAGACGTGGCTCGTCTCATAAGCGGAACAGCTGACAGCAGTTCCAAAGCAAAGGCGCCCGAGAGAGTCCCGGGACGCGGGTGAGGCCGGGCAGCCCGAGAGAGTCCCGGGACGCGGGTGAGGCCGGGCAGGGAGAGAGAGTCCCGGGACACGGGTGAGGCCGGGCAGCCAGAGAGAGTCCCGGGGCGCGGGTGAGGCCGGGCAGGGAGAGAGAGTCCCGGGACACGGGTGAGGCCGGGCAGGGAGAGAGAGTCCCGGGACGCGGGTGAGGCCGGGCAGGGAGAGAGAGTCCCGGGACACGGGTGAGGCCGGGCAGCCAGAGAGAGTCCCGGGACACGGGTGAGGCCGGGCAGGGAGAGAGAGTCCCGGGACACGGGTGAGGCCGGGCAGCCAGAGAGAGTCCCGGGACGCGGGTGAGGCCGGGCAGGGAGAGAGAGTCCCGGGACACGGGTGAGGCCGGGCAGCCAGAGAGAGTCCCGGGACACGGGTGAGGCCGGGCAGGGAGAGAGAGTCCCGGGACGCGGGTGAGGCCGGGCAGGGAGAGAGAGTCCCGGGACACGGGTGAGGCCGGGCAGCCAGAGAGAGTCCCGGGACACGGGTGAGGCCGGGCAGGGAGAGAGAGTCCCGGGACACGGGTGAGGCCGGGCAGCCAGAGAGAGTCCCGGGACACGGGTGAGGCCGGGCAGGGAGAGAGAGTCCCGGGACACGGGTGAGGCCGGGCAGCCAGAGAGAGTCCCGGGACACGGGTGAGGCCGGGCAGCCCGAGAGAGTCCCGGGACGCGGGTGAGGCCAGGCAGGGAGAGAGAGTCCCGGGACACGGGTGAGGCCGGGCAGGGAGAGAGAGTCCCGGGACGCGGGTGAGGCCGGGCAGGGAGAGAGAGTCCCGGGACACGGGTGAGGCCGGGCAGCCAGAGAGAGTCCCGGGACACGGGTGAGGCCGGGCAGGGAGAGAGAGTCCCGGGACACGGGTGAGGCCGGGCAGCCAGAGAGAGTCCCGGGACACGGGTGAGGCCGGGCAGCCCGAGAGAGTCCCGGGACGCGGGTGAGGCCAGGCAGGGAGAGAGAGTCCCGGGACACGGGTGAGGCCGGGCAGGGAGAGAGAGTCCCGGGACGCGGGTGAGGCCGGGCAGGGAGAGAGAGTCCCGGGACACGGGTGAGGCCGGGCAGCCAGAGAGAGTCCCGGGACGCGGGTGAGGCCAGGCAGGGAGAGAGAGTCCCGGGACACGGGTGAGGCCGGGCAGCCAGAGAGAGTCCCGGGACGCGGGTGAGGCCGGGCAGGGAGAGAGTCCCGGGACGCGGGTGAGGCCGGGCAGGGAGAGAGAGTCCCGGGACGCGGGTGGGGCCGGGCAGCCCGAGAGAGTCCCGGGACGCGGGTGAGGCCGGGCAGGGAGAGAGAGTCCCGGGACGCGGGTGAGGCCGGGCAGGGAGAGAGAGTCCCGGGACGCGGGTGAGGCCGGGCAGGGAGAGAGAGTCCCGGGACGCGGGTGAGGCCGGGCAGCCCGAGAGAGTCCCGGGACGCGAGTGAGGCCGGGCAGGGAGAGAGAGTCCCGGGACGCGGGTGAGGCCGGGCAGGGAGAGAGAGTCCCGGGACGCGAGTGGGGCCGGGCAGCCCGAGAGAGTCCCGGGACGCGGGTGAGGCCAGGCAGGGAGAGAGAGTCCCGGGACACGGGTGAGGCCGGGCAGGGAGAGAGAGTCCCGGGACGCGGGTGAGGCCGGGCAGGGAGAGAGAGTCCCGGGACACGGGTGAGGCCGGGCAGGGAGAGAGAGTCCCGGGACGCGGGTGAGGCCGGGCAGGGAGAGAGAGTCCCGGGACGCGAGTGGGGCCGGGCAGCCCGAGAGAGTCCCGGGACGCGGGTGAGGCCAGGCAGGGAGAGAGAGTCCCGGGACACGGGTGAGGCCGGGCAGGGAGAGAGAGTCCCGGGACGCGGGTGAGGCCGGGCAGGGAGAGAGAGTCCCGGGACACGGGTGAGGCCGGGCAGGGAGAGAGAGTCCCGGGACGCGGGTGAGGCCGGGCAGGGAGAGAGAGTCCCGGGACGCGGGTGGGGCCGGGCAGCCCGAGAGAGTCCCGGGACGCGGGTGAGGCCGGGCAGCCCGAGAGAGTCCCGGGACGCGGGTGAGGCCGGGCAGCCCGAGAGAGTCCCGGGACGCGGGTGAGGCCGGGCAGGGAGAGAGAGTCCCGGGACGCGGGTGAGGCCGGGCAGGGAGAGAGAGTCCCGGGACGCGGGTGAGGCCGGGCAGCCAGAGAGAGTCCCGGGACGCGGGTGAGGCCGGGCAGCCAGAGAGAGTCCCGGGACGCGGGTGAGGCCGGGCAGCCAGAGAGAGTCCCGGGACGCGGGTGGGGCCGGGCAGCCAGAGAGAGTCCCGGGACGCGGGTGAGGCCGGGCAGGGAGAGAGAGTCCCGGGACGCGGGTGAGGCCGGGCAGGGAGAGAGAGTCCCGGGACGCGGGTAAGGCCGGGCAGGGAGAGAATCCCGGGACGCGGGTGAGGCCGGGCAGGGAGAGAATCCCGGGACGCGGGTGAGGCCGGGCAGGGAGAGAATCCCGGGACGCGGGTGGGGCCGGGCAGCCCCCCCCCCCGGAGACCCAGGGAAGGAGAAGGTGCAATGCGTCCAGCTGTCCATCACGGTGTCCCCCCAGTACCCTAGCACCACAGGGTGCGGTTCCCTTTGAGACTGAGACTCCAGTTTGCCAGCAGGGAGAGAGCACGGGGCGGGGGCACCCGGAGCCCTGCTCCGATCTCACGCCCTGGGCATTGTGGGGGCCTCAGCAGGGCTCCGTCTTGAGGGACATGGCTGCGGTGAGAAGCCAGCAGTGCCACCCCGCGGCTCGGATCACCTGCAGACACACGCTGGGGCGCGCTCTGGGCCGGGAACTTGGCAGGGTGCAGAGCCACCTGATCTGGGTCCTCCAGCGTGGAGCCCGGGTTCCCACGGCCCCGCGCGGAGCTGAGTCACAGCCCGTGATCAGTGCAGGGTGCCTGCCGGCCCCGCCCGGCTGGAGGCTGCCGAAGGCTCCTGTGCAGCCCAGCAGCGCTGGGGCTGAGGGGCGAGCGGGCAGAGCCAGGCCAGGGCCGTGTCGGTCAGGGAGCGAGGGCGCAGGCTGGCTCACATGAAGACAGCAGGCAGGGGTCGTGGCTCAGCAGCTGCTTCTCCTCTTGTCTGGGCAGGGAGTCAGGTGCACAGCCCTGCTGCCCAACACGGCCCTCGGCGGGCCAGACCAGGGCACCTGCCTGGACGGGGCACGGGGGGACGGCACAGCCTGCTCGACAGACCCGCCCGCTGTACCTGCAGAGAGAGCACTGCCCACGGCCTCCGCCGTCTGCAGAGTGAAGCTGGTGGCCTTGCCTCTCCAGAATGTTTACTGCACACTCAGGACTGACTTGGGGCCTCAAACAACGAGTCGTACAGGCTTTGCAGGCTGTCCCGATGCCCTGGCCGGGCAGGGAAGCTCATTCGTAGCCCCACGTACTGTTAAATGCAGCCTGCAATCCTGACCATCTGGGAAGGGTGAACAGAGAAGTCAAGCAACAATGTTGCCCCTCCCACAGGCTCTCTCGGGTGGGGAACCAGGCCAGCAGTCCTGTCCACCTGTTCTCAGCCAGGTGCACCACCCCACCCCCATCCCCAGAACCGGGATTGTCCCCTCTCCCAAGTGTAGACGACAGTGGCAGGCCCCACCTGCCCACACACATCACCCTCAGACACACTCATAACCCACTCTGAGCGGACTGGTGCAGAATGGTCTCTGCATAAGGAACTGGTCACGTCTGGAGGGGAGCTGTGTGACTCAGGTGCTCGGATATCAGCACAGGGAAACGAGGGTCGCTGGAATCAGGAAACTAGGAAACCACCAAAGGAAACTAATGAAACTCCAATAACTGACCCTATGAAATGGAGATCTGTGAACGGTCAGACAAAGAATCCAGAATGAGTCTCTTCAGAGAGTTTAGTAAGCTACAAGAAAACACAGGCATCTAAACAAAATGAGAAAAATGACACATGAACAAAACAAGAAATTCAACAAGGAAATACCAATCATGAAAGAAAAATCCTTGAGTTGAGGGAGTCAACGCCGACTGTGTGACACCGGAGACTTCTATGCCCACACAAAGACAGCAGATAAGAAACAAGGAACAAAAACCCTACAAAACAGCCAGAAAAAAAATTAGCAGAACAGCAATGTTAAGTCTTCACTTACTCATAATTACTTTAAATGTAAAGATATTAAATTCTCCAGTGAGAAGACACAGAATGGCTACAATATGCTGTCGACAAGAGGCTCAGTTTAGCCTTAAAAACACGCGCTGGCCAAGAATGAAGGGATGGAAAAAGCCTTTTGAACAGATTGTGACCGAAAAAGCAAGGGAGATGTACTCGTATGAGATAAAAGATACTTGAATTTAAAAACAGTCAAGCATGGCCCTGGCCAGTTAGCTCACTCAGTTAAGAGGGTCATCCCCCAAACCCACAACATTGCAGGTTCGATCCCCGGTCAGGACAAGCATGGGAAGCAGCCAGAAAATGCATGACGGACAGAAACAACAAATGCTTCCCTTCCTCTCTCTGTCTCTCTTCCTTCCTTTCTCTGTCTCTCTTCCTTCCTCTCTCTGTCTCTCTTCCTTCCTCTCTCTGTCTCTCTCCCTTCCTCTCTGTCTCTCTTCCTTCCTCTCTCTGTCTCTCTTCCTTCCTCTCTCTGTCTCCCTTCCTCTCTGTCTCTCTTCCTTCCTCTCTCTGTCTCTCTTCCTTCCTCTCTCTGTCTCTCTTCCTCTCTGTCTCTCTTCCTTCCTCTCTCTGTCTCTCTTCCTTCCTCTCTCTGTTTCTCTTCCTTCCTCTCTCTGTCTCTCTTCCTTCCTCTCTTTGTCTCTCTTCCTTCCTCTCTCTGTCTCTCTGAAAGTCAATGCAAATCAAGCCCTGGCCAGATAGCTCAGTTGTTTGGAGTGTTGTATCAGAACACAGAGATTGCTGGTTTGATTCCCCGGTCAGGGCACCTACAGGAGCAGCTTGATGTTCCTGTCTCTCTGGATGAATGAATGAATGAATGAATGAAGTAGAGAGAGATAAAGAAGGCCATTCTGTAAGGATAGAGGGGTCACTACATCACAAAGATAGAAGAATTGTAAATATGGATGTGCCCAACATTGGAACACCTAACTAGATAAAGCCAACAGGAACAGAGCTCAAATGAGAAAGGAACAGTGCTTCAAGAATAGACGGGTCCTTCAATACCACACTCACCATTGGGTAGAACAGACAGAGCATCAGGAAGGAAGCCGCGGGCGTGAACGAGGCTGTAGACCAAGCGAACCCGACAGACGGACATGCAGATCACTCCGTTGAACAAAGCAGAATGCACGTTCTTCTCAGAGCACACATGAACTCTGTCCTAGGATGGACCGGATCAACAAAGTGATCAATGAAAACAGCGTCGTTACAGTGCAGACAGCCTTATACAATGCTACTATGCACATGCTGACCAGCTGGACAACCTGGAAGAAACAGAAAACTGCTTAGAAACATACAGCTCTCCAAGACTGCATTGGGAGGAAACAGAGAATCTGAAGACCAGTTACTAGTAATACGGATGTCAAATCAGTATTAAATTCTGATATTAAATCAGTAATAAAAATCTGCCAGTGAAGGTAAGCTCCAGCCAGGTGGCTTCACAGGTGAATGTACCAAACATTTAACGTAGACAACACCAGTCCACAGACCCTTTCAAAACATTGAGCAGTACAGAACACTTCCACATTCATTTGAAGAAGCCATCATGATGAGGAAAAGGCGAATGAAAGCCCCAGTGAGCGTCCACCTCGTGCCTGTTAGAATGGCCCTTTTCAAAAAGGTAAGAGTCTTTTCTTAAATGCTGACATGGATGTGGAGACAACGGACCTTTCTGCAATGCTGCAGGGACTGATGCAGCCGCTACTGAAAACAGCATGAAGGATCTTCAAAAAATTAAAAATAGAACAGCTGTGTGATCCAACAGTTCCCCTTCTGGGAATATGTCCAAAGGAAATGAAAACACTAACTCAGAGAGATCACCGCACCCCCATGCTCATTGCTGCATCATTTACCATGGCTAAGATGCAGAAATCGCCAAAGCGTCCATCAGTGGGTGAATGCATAAAGAAATGTGAGGTGTGTGTATGTACACACACACACACACACACACACACACATATCCCTACAGTGGATTTTCAGCCATAAATAATGGGGAAATCCTACCATTTGCAACAACATGGATGGACCTTGAAAGCATTATGCAAAGTGAAATCAGTCAGACAGAGAAAAACAGAAACTGTATGATCCCACTTATAGGTGGAATCTAATTAAACAAACAAACTAAAAAACTCATAGAAAATACAAATCAGACTTGTGGTTCCCAGAGGCAGAGGGCGGGGGGACAGAGAATGAGGAGAAGGTGGTCAAAAGGCACAAACATCCAGTTATAAGTAGTCCTGGTGATCTCATCGACATGATGACCACCGCCAACACTGTGATCTCTGACTTCTAGGAAAGTCACTGAGAGGGTTGATTCTAAGAGTTCTCCACTCAGGAGAATCTTTTTCCTTTATCCTTTTTTTTTTTAATAGAGTATCTCCATGAGAAGATGCGTGTCGACTGACCTATTGTAATCACGTCACGGTGTATGCAAATCAAAGCATCATGCTTACTCTGCGACGGACATCCATTATTTCTCAGTAAAACTGGGGAGAAATCCCTTCATAGCACAAGAGGGGGGCATTTCAGAAAGAGGGCTTTCAGAGAGAAAGCGGGTGCGTGTGAGCGTGCAGGTCCTCGCGGGATCCTCCATCCTCGCTGGGCTCCAGTCTCCGTGGTGGACCCTCAGCGAGTCCGGAACCCATAGAGAAAGCGGGTGCCGGGGACGTGCTCTTCCATTGCTGTGTTCCACGTCGTTACTTCGCAAAGCCCGGGTGACTGTCTCTGACTCCCACGGAGACCAGATCCGAGCAGGGCGTGCGCGGCCACCAGAGAGAACTGGCTGACAATCTGAGGGGGGTCACTGGTAGGACGTGAGAGGCGATGTTTTGACTTATGTCAAATTGTTCAGAAATGAAGCACGTGATTCTCACTCACACCTGTGGGCTGTAGAAGTAACCACAGCAGAGTGAACGGGGCGTGGGTCATCCCAGCAGGAGCCCCCGTGGAAAAGCAATCTGTAGGTGGTCAGTGGAAACCCTGTGTCGCGTCTGCAGCCCTGGTTTGCTCCCTGTTTTCTCCTGCTTGTGCGGTCGCTGGGCCCAGCTCTCGGAGTATGCACCCCAGTTGGGTTAGGTGCGGTGAAACGCTTGGAGCGAACAATGGTTAAGAAACTTTTTCGTAGGTGGCAGAAATCTTATCCCACTACAACTAGGTCAGAATGGATCCTGTCTGAAATCATTAAAACATGTCTCTTGACTAGGAAAATCTTTCCTAGCCGAGTCATCCCTGAAAGAAGCAACCAGTGAGGTTGGGAACACACCATGTTAGGTGATAAGGACGTACGATCTTGACAAGGACCTGGGATGAGGAATTCAGGTGGGAAGCACGGTGTCTCTAGGTGTGGGGGACACAGGCCCCCACATGAGCTAGACACGCGTCTCCCCAGAACCGCAGGCCTGGCCGGGGCCTGACTGTGAACGAGGAGGTGAGTCCAGCACTGATTCTGCATTCCCTGTGCAGTGGGCCACCACGGGGTCCTGTATGGGTTGTTCAGTCACATCCGGACCCCCAGGGAATAAGACCTGGTGCATGGGCGTCGCCTGGACTTAGAGGACCCTCTGAGTCAGCGGTTCTCAACCTGTGGGTCGCGACCCCGGCGGGGGTCATTCCTTTGGGCCCCTTCCCACGGGCGTCTGAGCAGGAGGCCTTCCCTCACCGCCCTGTGTGGACCGAGCAGGACCCGGGCGTGCCTCACCCTGCTTTTCCGCCAGGGGTCTGCCCAGAATCGGTTAAACATGAACTTGCTTGCCGATTCCATGTTTTTCCTTCCTGTCTTCTCTAGAACAGGAATCCTCTGGGCCCTTGGGCCTTTCTCGTTGTTCACTATCTTCACTGAATGGAATAGTGACTGATACCCAGACTTGCATTGTAACTATTTACTGAAGGAATAATGTGTCTATACATGGATGGATGGATATGTTTGTATTTATTGGGATGGATGGAATTCTCTAAAATGTTTAGTGATACTCTGATATAAGATTATAAGTTCACTTTATTTTCTTGTTGATATTTTATAATAAACACGCTTTATTTCTACAACAACAACAAAATTTTTTTTCAGTATTTCTATTAAAGAAATAAGATTGCTGCCCTGCCTTGAAATAGGACTCAGAGGACCCACAGAGATTCTTCCACGTCCTATTTCTAATCACTTTCAGAGAAAATAATTCCAGCTTCTGCCCCAGAGTAACCTGTTTCCGCATTCAACACCTCTTCTTTACAAGAACATTCTCTTTTAGTTCAAGTGCATATTCTGTTTTATTTTCCTAAGTCTGTCTTTCGGGGTGTTGGTAATACAGGTAGTCCATCACACGAAAAAGACTCCAACCATTTACCCCAAAAAAAAAAAAAAAAAAAGGTTTTGGGAAAATGTGGAATGTTTATACACTCAAACAATGCAACAGTCCAGAGTGGGCAATAGTGTGATTAATCGGGGGAAAAGATTTTACTCAGGGGAAAACGTCACACACATGTCAGGAAAAATATACATTTTTTTAAGTTCTGTGAACTAATGAGCAACAGCTTGTTGGGTTTTCTCAGAAGTCTCAGGACTAGTCCTCATTTTGGTAGGTGGAACTTTTCATACAAGTTATTTCATAAAAGAGATGTGTCTAAGTTTTGTAAAATAAAAAGAAGCATGGCTCTATCTCTGCCTACGCCTTTAAGAAAAATAAGGGTGATTATTCAGACTATTTTATTTCACTCAGAATGGGGATATTAGTTAAATGCTACAATTACCACATTTTTTTACTACTTGTCTAGAGTACTGACAGCTTAGAGTTTGTATTGAATATATACTCAAATCAAAACAAAATAGTGCTCAAAGAAATTACATCCTTATTTTCCTTCCTTAATGGAAGAATTTCATTTTAACTGGTGTATTTCTTATGGAATGCTAAATCACTGTGATAGGATAGATAGCCATAGATAGATTTATAGCCATATAGAGAGAGATGAGTATTTCTATGCACTTATAAATATATTTATAAGTATCATATAAATGTATCATATATACATATATGCACATATAAATGTATCATATATACATATATATCTCCAAATAAATATATATCTCCATATAAATATAAGCTCATATAGATATATAAAATCTATATTAGATGTGTAAGAAGAAAATAAATTTTAACTAATAGAAAGGAGTGTGGTTTTATCCTCAGTATGTTACTCAAGTGGAGAAAACATTTTAAGCTCAGTCATTAGAATAGTGAATTAACGCTAAAAAGAAATTATATGATTATATGTAAATGGTTGATACAGTTAAATTCTAAAAACCAGTGATTTCACACTGGGCTCCACTTAGCTAAGTAAACAACTGAACTGCTACAGCAGAGGCTCAAATGCAAATTATCCTTGATGCTTTCTGATTTTTGTATTTAGAAGTGAGAACTGCATGAGTCCCACTCAAATTAACAAAATTTCCTCATCAAAAAATTCCAATATAGCACCCAAAATTCTTCAACTGTCTTGTAAATTATTTACATATGAAGACATTCTTCTAAAAATCCACTCCCACCAAATGGGTACTTAGGATTTTTTTTCTCTTTTGTCTTCTTTTTGCTGACAGGCTTTACAAATTAGTCGTTTGGACGACAGATGACTATTTCCTGCTACATGTTTAGAATTAAGATTTTTTCAGTGATTTTTGAAAACATCGTGAATGGTTCTCCCTCACCAGAACCACTATAACACAGTCCTTTCCCCCAATAACAGTGTTGTGTACCTCTCTTACGAAGACTCCTCCCATGAACGTGGGTTTCCAGGTGTGAGGAAGGTGCAGAATGCACATACGAGCCCTGAGGTATTATCTCAGCTAGTCATCCGATGATCGCCCCAAGACTGGGGTCTGTGCCCTCACACGTGCCCTGGTAATTAGCCATGTGGCCGCGG
Organism: Saccopteryx leptura; assembly: GCF_036850995.1. Classification (NCBI taxonomy): domain Eukaryota; kingdom Metazoa; phylum Chordata; class Mammalia; order Chiroptera; family Emballonuridae; genus Saccopteryx; species Saccopteryx leptura. The sequence goes on from NC_089505.1 coordinate 243,546,706, forward strand.
GGAATCCTCCTTCCTGAAAGCTGGATTCGTATCCTGGGCGGGGGGACAGCCAGTCAGACCCACCTCCGCCGTTGCCGTGAGGATTAAATAACAGAACGTAGAAACCAGCCAGCCTCATGCTTGCACGCAGCGGTCACTGGGAAACGACCCCGACCCCTCTCCTCCCGCCAAACTTGGGAATGGTGTGGGTCGTGGCCAAATAACTTGTTCTTTCCTTAGTCCCAATTTGTTTATCAGTAAAATTAGGATCACTGTGCATGCCTGATATGTGATGTGAGTGAAATGAGGAAAGAATATACATAGACAATTTTATAAATATATATGTATCCGTATGTGTATGTGAATATACACAGACAATTTTATATATGTATCCATATGTGTATGTGAATATACATAGACAATTTTATGTATGTATCCGTATGTGTATGTGTATATTATACACACACATACATATACACTTACCGTATTATTCGCTCCATAAGATGCACCTGACTATCAGACACACCTAGGGTTTTAAGGAGGAAAATAAGAAAAAAAATATTCTGAACCAAATGGTGCATTAAGTTATTTAATAAAATATCATATTTTTTTCTCCATAAAGACACACGGGACTTTTCCCCTCCATTTTGGGGGGAAAAACAGTGCGTCTTATGGAGCGAAAAATACGTTATATATATATACTAATGCTCTCAATAGTATAATAACAAACTGCAACTATTTGGATCATTGAATAAAATAATTTTTAAAGTTCTTTAAAATTCAGATTTGGTAGTTCTATAAAATTTATGTTATTATACAGCTTGCTATTCTTGGAAATTTATTTGTGAACAGATCAATATTTTCCGTAAGTTTACATTTATTTGGGACCATTAGTTTGTGCTTTCTCAGCGCTCCACCATAATACATCTTTGGGGTGTTCAGTTAGGTATCTTGTCAACCGCGTGAGAACGCGGTGACCACGTGGCTGGTATCGGTAGAACCTTGATGGTCCTGCGCACGCTCCGTGAGGAGGCCGTACTCGCGAGGTCAGAGGACGCGAGGAGGCCGGTGCCCCGTGGGCGCCTCCTCCGCACACGTCTGTGCTCACTCCTGGAGACGCAGGGGCCCGCTGCGGTGGATCCGGGGAGAGAGCGACGGAGGGTGGGTTCACGCCAGACACGGGGACAGGTGCAAATCGGGGGCCGAGCGGAGGCATCCTCGCCTCTGCGTCCGAGTGTTTCTAAGCCCTTCCCATGGAATCGGGAGAGCGTGCGTGCGGTACGTGGTATCCGGCATCTGTCTGATGTAGACCCGCGCGGGACAGGGCCCCTGTGACGGTGGGTGTTCGGAGCGTCCTGTGACGGTGGGTGCTCAGAGCGTCCTGGTCCCGTTGTCCTGGGCGCGGTCCGGCCCGCAGGGGGTCTGGGGGCGGGCCCGGCCCGCACTGCGTCTGGGGGGCGGGGGCAGGGGGCTGGCAGCAGCTCTTTGTGTGCGAAGCTGACTCTCCTGCCGAACCCCCACCCCGCGTCTTAAGACGCTATCATCTGAATCTGATTTAAACCATTTTATCAGACCGATAGATCGACAGTCATCATTTTCAGCTCCTCAGGGTTCAGGCCATTTGCCAAAATGACAATAGCATTCAAATTATTGCTATTATTAGTATTAATAGCTCTAATAACATCTACCTGATGATTTCCATGCCGAGTTACTGCAGGGCTGGTGAGGAGTAATGAGCGAAAATGATCATAAAACCCCTTTTTCATACATTTCAGATGATGCTAAATGATCACAAATGGGAGCTTGGAGGTTGCACACTCCCCGTGAACCCCCTGGCAGCAACCTGAGAAGGAGAAAGCAGCATTAGCTCTGGAAGTGGCAGAGGAGCTCCGATTGTCCCCAAAGTTGATCATCAAGATTACTGTCACCAGCTCCCCCCTCACCGATGAAATGGGCCCCATCTCTTGGGGGACAGGAGAGCAGGTCGGTGTTGCAGGTCCAAAACCTGACCAGTGCCTGGCTAGGTGTCTCTGGCTGCTCCCAGAACCTCAGGTCTCCCCCCCCCCCGCCCCCCACCCCACCCCCATGGCCAATGTGTCATCACCGAACGCTCTCAAGTAGCATCACCACCCCAGCTCGGCATCCAGCCAGCCTCGGCACCGAGCGCACGCTGCCCGGCGGAAGGGCGGTACCAGAGCTCTCCGCCGGCCGGGTGTGGGGTTGGCACACGCAGGTGCCCGACATCCGGGCACTGGAAACCCGGAGGCTCGGTCTTAGCAAAACCAGCTCCTGGCTGTGGAACTCGAGCGCGCTCCGTCAGGGGGGACTGGTGCTGCCTAACCGACCCCTTCAGTGTTAGGAGAGTCAGAGCAGAGGGTGTGTCAACCCTGTTCAGGGAAAACTGTCTCCCCTGCCCTCTCCACGACGCTCGCGCCCACAGCACGCCTGACCCAGATGAACGGTTTCCCGTGCGCAGCTCTGACTCTGACCGCCCTCAGGGGCACAGACCCCGGGGGTAAAGGGCTCGGTCCCCCCCCCCAGCCGGCCCCCCACCCACTTCAGACACCAATTGTAAGCAGCAGGTCTCCGGGTTACCCATCCTTCTGTCCAACATGACAGGACCCCTCCACAGTTCGGTTATTTGCTAGGACAGCTCACGGAACGCCGGGCAACACGAGCTTACGTGCACTGTTTATTATCCAAGAAAGGATCTGAGACAGCAGGAGAGGGGCGAAGACAGAGTGAGGTGAGGCATGCAGGGTCCCAAGCACAGGAACGCCTGTCTCCATGGGGACGGGGCCATGCCACCCCCCTGGCATGCAGATGGTTTCCCTACCGTGGAAGCTCTTCCCACGCCTTCGTTGAGGAGTTGACGGAGTCGTCACCGTGTGGGTGGGACTCACCATTAAGTCCTATTCCAGCCCCTCTCCCGCCCTGGAGGAGGGAGCCTCTGAACGTACCTTGGTCTTTCTGGGGACCAGCCTCTGACTGGTAACCCTCAGGGCCACCTCATTACAAGAGAAGATGCTCCTACACGTCCGTCACCCAGCACGTTCCCAGGGATTCCGGAGAAGTCGTGGCCAACACGCCATCACTCAGGGACTCACAAGGGTCTGAGAGGTCTGGGTAGAAACCCGGGAAGTGGGGAAATGACACACACACACACATACACACACACATACACACACACATATATACACACACACATACATATACACACATACACACACATACACACACATACACACATACACACACATACATGCATATACACACATATAGACCCACATACATATATACACACATATACACACATACACACACATACATACACACACATATATACACATACATATACACATACACATATACACACATACATATACACACATACACACATGTACACAGACATATACACATACACACACATATACACACATATACACACATGCATATATACACATACACACATATACACATGCATATACACACACATACACACATATACACACATATACACACACATATATATACACATATACACAGACACATACACATATACACATATATACACACATATACACACATGCACACATATATTAATATATGTATATGTATGTGTATAGGTAGATGGATAAATGGATATATATAGATCTGTGTACCCTTCTTATTTGCAAGACCCATCTGAATTAGTAAATCGCCATGTGCTTTTCACTGCGAGTTTAGACGGATTATAGCATGTGAGATTGCGGTTATAAGAGGCATGGAGGCCTTGGCCCCGACGTCAGCTGTCCGGTGACTTCGTTCTGTCCTGTGAATTAGTTCTGAGACAGTGGACAGGTCACACACACCTCCCAGCGTTGTTCTTCTCATCCATGACTGAGAAGGGAGCTGGTGCGTGGGCAGCAAGGCGCAGTTCTGTGGACCATGTCACGCCTGACACATAGGTATCTGGTCTGCAGGACGCGGGAGAGAGACCGGCCGCTTACCGTTGATGTTGTTACAATGTGGAGGCCTCAGACAGAGAGGCGGGGTGGGGGGCAGGGAGGGTTCCTGGTGGGTGGGTGCCTCCACTCTAACAGGACGCATTGTTAACAGCGCTCCTCAGCCAGCAGGGCCAGGGGAACTGACCTTGAGTAGGCATGAAAAATGCCAACATTCCCAGAAACCGTCATTTGTCTGCATGAGCCTCAGACTGCACTTTTAAGACATACTACAGGTGTTTGAGAGAGAATGTCTGGAGTCCACGCCACGCTCCCCTGCTCACGTCCCTCTCAGACTGTCAGAGCTGAGCCCCCTGCCTCCACACACACACCCACCCACCCGAGGACACATCTTAGAGAAAGGGCTCTCTGCTCCGTGGGCGTGCGCACATGGGCACGGCCCCCTCCCCACCAGCCACAGAGACGTCCTCCGGAGCCGCTCTCTGCAGTGCACGCATGGTTTTAGCTTGTGGCCATCACGACTGAAGTATAAAGCCGGCCGACTTAAAAGCTGCTTCAGTTTCTCTGAAGATGGGGCCTCCGATTCATTAGAAGGGAAAAAGTGACGGCTCTTTGAGAAAAGGGGACTGCAGGAGAGGCCGAGAGGGACGGAGGAGACTCGTGTGAGGTTTCGTTTAAAGAAACAGGAGGAAGCCGGCGATGGTGAGTTTTGGCGTCCCGTGTTCCTCGCCGCCCAGCTCTGGGCTGGCCTGCGCTTACGGGTCACAGGGGTGCCTGAGACAGGCAGAGACCTGCGTGCAGAGACCCGGCGGGCACGGGCCCCGTAAGTCTGCCATGGCTAAGGCACTGCGGGTGCCGGTCTCTCCGTGGGGACGGTGACCACGGTGGTGCACCCCGCCCATTCCCTGCTGCCCCATCTTTCCCATACCACAAGGGGTCGGAAATGAACACTCAGTGGGTGTTGACCTGGGGTGAAAACCCGTCTGGTGTTCAAAGAGAAGTTTCCCTGTACTTTCTGTCTCACCGTGCCTAATGCTGGCCATTTAATACTCTTTCCCTGGCACGTTTATTTGGGGTCTCCATCAGTGACCTTGATCTGTTTCCGACCCTCCAGTGAGCGCACGCAGGAAGCAGCCAGTCTTTCTGAGCTGGGCGCTGCAGCCAGGCCGCTGCTGCTCTGCCTGCCACGGGGCATCCCCACGCCCAGGGCGCCGGCTCCCGGAGGCATGGAGGCGGCCGGCTGCACCACGCTGGCTCTCGTGCGGGACAGAACTGCGTCAGCCTCTCGGTCTGCCTCTGGCTGGCGAGATGGCCGAGAGCAGGCCAGGGGTGACCCTAGGTCTCCGGCTGCCACTGCCACGGTGGAGTCATAGTGCCAAACCCACTGGGTTGCTGTAAGGACTAAAATGAGCTAGTCGCCAGTACCCGATCGGTACTAGTAGTGAGTCTGACGGTGACGACCGCAAGTGTCACGGGGCTCACAGGCGTGTTGGTGAAGGGCGCCTTCCTGAACCCTCGTCCCGACGAAAGGGTGGGAGCTTCTGTGGGGCTGGCCAGCCGAGGCCGTGATTTCTGTGCAGACCCGAGCACGAGGTCATCTGTAAAATCGTGATGTTCACGAGGAGTGACAGTTTTGCTTCTTTCTTCCCCAGGTAGGCGCCTTGTATCCATATTTAGGACTCGCAGGACTGGGCTGATGGACGTCGTGAGGGTGGGCAGTGAGGGTGGGCAGCCGCGTCTTGCTCCTGATCCAGGAGGAACGGCCCCTGCGGCTTTCCCGCGCCGGGTGCGCTGTGAGCTGTGGGCTTGTCCCGTCCGGCCGTGATCACGCTGAAGTGCGCTCCCCTTTGCGCACGGCGTGGAGAGTTTTGGTCAGAAATGGATGTTGACTGTGTCACGTTCTCTTCTCTACATTGATGGAGATGACTTTGCTATTGGAATCCTTGATTCTGCTGGTGTGATACATCACGTGCAGGGGTGTGCAGCATTGAACCTTCCCTGCCTCGCCATCTGGGTGAGTTCCAGACCGCTGGTCCTGTCTCCTGCGTTGTCGAGTCTGCCGGTAAACCTTCTAGAGCATTTTTTTTTTTCAGTTCAGTTACTATATTCTTTAGCTTTGACTTCTGTTTGACACTTTCTTTTAAAAAAAATTTGACTTGAATGTATGTGTATATGAGAGAGAGAGAGATCAATTAGTTCCACTCGTTCATGCATTCTTTGGTTAATTCTTGTATGTGCTCTAACCCGGGATAGAACCTGCAACCTTGGCACATCTTGATGGTGCTCTAACCAACTGAGTGCCTGGCCAGGGCTGTTTGGTACTTTCTCACGTGTCCTGTCTCTCTGTTGAAATCTCCACCATGTTCATCTATTCTTCTCTCAAGTTTTGTGAGCATCGTTACGAGCAAATACTGACACTCTTTATCAGGTAAGTTACTTATATTCATTTCATTATGTTTTTCTCTCCCTGAAGACTTATCTGCGGTGTCTTCTGGAACATGTTTTCTTGTTTCTTCGTTCTGCTTGGCCTCTTACGTTTGTTCCTCGGTAGTGAGTGAGCACCCACCCCTCCCGGACTCGAAGGAGTGGCCCGGGGAGGGAACGGAAGTTGTCACTCAGCCCCACGCTAGCTCTTGGCTGTCCCCCCATCTTCCGTGACTGTCCCCACAGCCTGGTTTATTCCTGACGGGGGGCCCCCGTGCTTGAACGTGAACCCATGACTGACTGCCCGTGTTCTGAAGGGCAGGACCTCCGCCAGCACGGCTTCCACACTTTGTGAACCCAGACCCTCAGCCGGGGGCTTTCAGAGTGAGCAGACGTGCACCATCCTGGGGCAGCACCCTGCAGGATGGCACTGGGGATGCTGCCGGCCACCAGACCAGGCAGTCGGGGTGTCCCCTGGGTGACAGCTGCAAGCCAGGGGCTCTGGGCATGTGTGCATCTCCTTTCTGGGGGCACCAGCAAGCTGCAGCAGGGCCGAGGGAGAGGGCTGAGACAGCACACACACACACACACACACACACACACACACACACACACACACACCCCGCCTGTGGCCGCTGAGATGCCTGTGTCGCTCCGGCTGTGAGGCACACCTGCCATCCACACTCCAGAACAGCTTCAGGTCAGGAGTGGGCCTCTTCCACAGGAAGGCCGGGCGTGAGGGTTTATTACGTCCAGTGACGCAGACAAACAGACACCCTAAGGGGCACGCCTCTGTGACTGCATTCTGGCGTGCAGTATTAGACAGTATGTGACAGTATTAGAAGTCAGGAACCCTTTTTTTTTTTTGCTGGGTGGACTCTACCAGGATCTTTCTCTGGGAGGTCACATTGGAAAACAAGCGTAGCCATGTCCCCAGCGTCCCCAGAATGCTGAAAGCACCCATGGCGGGGGGGGGGGGGGGGGACATTGTAAGTCAGTCTCATTACAATCTGCTGAGTCACCTGATCTGGATCTGCTAATTGCATGACAATCACTGCATTGTGGCCCTTTTCAGTATGAACTTGATATCACAGACTAAGAGAGCACCTCGTGGAGTCTTCAGGGCATGATGGCAGTGAGCAGGCTGGCTTCGGGGCGTGAGGGCAGAGAGCAGGCTGGCTTCGGGGCATGAGGGCAGTGGGCAGGCTGGCTTCAGGGCGCGGTCACAGCGGGCAGGCTGGCTTCGGGGCACGGTCACAGCGGGCAGGCTGGCTTCGGGGCGCGGTCACAGTGAGCAGGCTGGCTTCGGGGCGTGGTCACAGTGAGCAGCTGGCTTCGGGGCGTGAGTGCAGTGGGCAGGCTGGCTTCGGGGCGTGAGTGCAGTGGGCAGGCTGGCTTCGGGGCGTGAGTGCAGTGGGCAGGCTGGCTTCGGGGTGTGAGGGCAGTGAGCAGGCTGGCTTCGGGGCGTGGTCACAGTGGGCAGGCTGGCTTCGGGGTGTGAGGGCAGTGGGCAGGCTGGCTTCGGGGTGTGAGGGCAGTGGGCAGGAGCTGGGTGGCTTCCGGGTGTGATCAGGCAGCTGATAAGTCACTGCCCCCCACGCAGGGCCCTTTCATCACATGCCGAGTCACTAGGCATTCTTTGTTCTTCACTTTTAAGTGAGAAGGGACAGGTATTGGGAAGCAGCGCAGCAAACGTGACAGGTTTGGAAAATGACGGAGAGATTTACAGGGTTTGGGGACTGGGTAGTTAGGGGCAGAATTTTTTTGTTTTGATTTTTTTTATTTTAATGGGGTGACATTAATAAATCAGGGTACATATGTTCAAAGAAAACATCTCCAGGTTATCTTGTCATTCAATTATGTTGCATACCCATCACCCAAAGTCAAATTGTCCTCCTTCATCTTCTGTCTGGTTTTCTTTGTGCCCCTCCCCTCCCCCCTTCTCTCCCCCCCATAACTACCACACTCTTGTCCATGTCTCTTAGTCTCGTTTTTATGTCCCACCTATGTATGGAATCATGCAGTTCTTAGTTTTTTCTGATTTACTTATTTCATTCAGTATAATGTTATTAAGGTCCGTCCATGTTGTTGTAAATGATCCGATGTCATCATTTCTTATGGCTGAGTAGTATTCCATAGTGTATATGTGCCACATCTTCTTTATTCAGTCTTCTATTGAAGGGCATTTTGGTTGTTTCCATGTCTTGTCCACTGTGAACAATGCTGCAATGAACATGGGGCTGCATGTGACTTTACGTACCAATGTTTTTGAGTTTTGGGGGTATATACCCAGTAGAGGGATTGCTGGGTCATAAGGTAGTTCTATTTTCAGTTTTTTGAGGAACCACCATACTTTCTTCCATAATGGTTGTACTACTTTACATTGCCATCAACAGTGAATGAGGGTTCCTTTTTCTCCACAGCCTATCCAACATTTGCTATTACCTGTCTTGTTGATAATAGCTCATCTAACAGGTGTGAGGCGGTATCTCACTGTAGTTTTGATTTGCATTTCTCTAATAACTAATGAAGAGGAGCATCTTTTCAATAAAAAGTGGGAAAAGGACATGAACAGACACTTCTCCCAGGAAGAATTACAAATGGCCAACAGATATATGAAAAAAAAAACTTTTTTTAAAGAAAACAGGAACCTTCGACTCATGGAGCCGACTAACCGGTGAAATGACAGGAAAGCCTGCGGAGTTGGGTGTGTGCTTACCAACCACTGGGTTTCCCCTCTGTCTCTGTTCCTTTTGCGTAAAACAACCAGATTCCTCAAGGAAATGAGAAGGTCTCAGGCCGCCCTTTCGTCTTCTGAAAGGTTCCTTTTCAAGGTTCGCTTCCCGAAGAGAAACAAATGTGCCCAGAAGTGGAGTATCCAGAGCCAGGCCGGGAGGAACCCTCTGCGTCTGGTGTAGGGACGGGGGGCGGGGCTCTCGCGCCCGGAATGATTGTGGAGAGTCACCCCGAAGTGGAGCGGGGTTCGGGGAGCTGGGCACGGCCCCGCAGGACACTTCAGTCAGGCGGGGGGGGGTGCTGTTCCGTCACAGGGACCCCAACAGGCAGGTGGGTGTGTGAGGACGAAACACCTGCTTCCCCTGGCGGACGCCCCCTGGTGAGACCACGCTGGTCGCACAGACCAACGGGCACCTTTCTGGAGTTTTTCCTCGAGGAAATGAAGTTTGTGGCAAATACATCTTCTTCTTGTGCTGGAGACACCTCTTCACTTGGAGCCTGTGTCCCCTGGAAACCCAACCCCAGTCTTCACTGGGAAATTGAGTGGTTTTCAGATAAGAGACTTTAATAGCTCATTTAAAAATGCACGCACACATGCCTGACCTGTGGTGGCGCAGTGGGTAAAGTGCTGACCTGGAACACTGAGGTCATCTGTTCAAAACCCTGGGCTGCCTGGTCAAGGCACACGCAGGAAACAACTACCACTGCTTCCTGCTCTTCCCCCTCTTTCTCTCTCCTTTCTCTCTATCTCTCTAAAAAATCAATAAATTAAAAATAAAATAAAATAAAATAAAAAGCCCTGGCTGGTTGGCTCAGTGGTACAGTGTCGGCCCAGCATGTGGAAGTCCTGGGTTCGATCCCCGGCCAGGGCACACAGGAGAAGCGCCCATCTGCTTCTCCACCCCTCCCCCTCTCCTTCCTCTCTGTCTCTCTCTTCCCCTCCCACGGCCAAGGCTCCATTAGAGCAGAGGTCCCCAACCCCCGGGCCGTGGACCGGTACCGGTCCGTGGGCCATTTGGTACCAGTCCGCAGAGAAAGAATAAATAACTTACATTATTTCCGTTTTATTTATATTTAAGTCTGAACGATGTTTTGTTTTTAAAAAATGACCAGATTCCCTCTGTTACATCTGCCTAAGACTCACTCTTGACGCTTGTCTTGTAAGTTCGACAATTATATTCAAAAATACCATGGTTTTTACTCCCGTCGCATAATTTCATTTTGTGCATTTATGTGTCCCACCCTAAAGGCTGGTCCATGAAAATATTTTCTGACATTAAACCGGTCCGTGACCCAAAAAAGGTTGGGGACCACTGCCTTGGAGCAAAGTTGGCCCAGGCGCTGAGGATGGCTCCATGGCCTCCGCCTCAGGCACTAGAATGGCTCTGGTTGCAACAGAGCAACGCCCCCGATGGGCAGAGCATCACCCCCTGGTGGGCGTGCCGGGTGGATCCCGTTCGGGCGCATGTGGGAGTCTGTCTCTCTGCCTCCCTGCTTCTCACTTCAGAAGAATACAAAAATTAAAAAATTAAATAAAAGATAAAATTTTTTAAAAAGTGCACACACATGACAAGATCACCAGGAAAACACCTGCCTCAAGACTCCTAACAATGCCACCTGATGCTTTTCTGTCTTCCCAGAACAGCCACGTGTTATGTACTTCAGCATACTTGACGTGCCGTATAAGACAGAGAGAAATGAGTCACTCCATGACCAGTTTTAAAGGTCTTTCCACTGTCCTCCTGTGCGTAGACATCCTCAAGGGACCCGGACACCCTCTGCTTCCTGGTTCTGTCCCGCATTCTGCGTCCTCGGTGCACACTGGAGGGTCACTCTTGCTCACTGCCCTTCAGTTGCACTGTTATTTCTGCATTATGGTGGCCTCCCCCCAAGTCCAAACACACCCAGTGTGTAAGCCCCCTCCGGGAAAACACGTCTCCTCCTCCATGCATCAAGGGTGTGAACTCCCAGGTCGTCGGGCTGGACTTCTGTTCAGGTCTGGTCGGTTCCTACAAGCTTTGCCAAAACTTTCTTGAGCGTTTTAGATCGCTCCCGCGGATCCCGTCCTGGCTATAACCTGAATCATCTCAAAGATACTGACCATCTGAACTCCTCTATCTTATCTCCACTCATCACCTGCATGGTTTAAGACAGTTGTCTGAACTCTCCGAGCTATCGGTTTCTCCTCCGTAAGACCGAGCCGGGTCAGTGAGGGATGCAGGGGCTGTCAGAAGACCATCTGCGTGAACGAGTGCGGAGCAGGGGGCAGGGGCTCTTCCAGCTCTCCTCCCGGCTGCTAAGCCCTCGCATTTGCTGCCAGAGTTTGTCTTTCCCTTAAAAGACAAATGCAAGCCCTGGCCGGTTGGCTCAGTGGTAGAGCGTCGGCCTGGCGTGCAGAAGTCCTGGGTTCGATTCCCGGCCAGGGCACACAGGAGAAGCGCCCATCTGCTTCTCCACCCCTCCCCCTCTCCGTCCTCTCTGTCTCTCTCTTCCCCTCCCGCAGCCGAGGCTCCATTGGAGCAAAGATGGCCCGGGCGCTGGGGATGGCTCCTTGGCCTCTGTCCCAGGTGCTAGAGTGGCTCTGGTCATGACAGAGCGATGCCCCGGAAGGGCATAGCATCGCCCCCTGGTGGGCAGAGCATCGCCCCCTGATGGGCGTGCTGGGTGGATCCCGGTCGGGCACATGCGGGAGTCTGTCTGACTGTCTATCCCCATTTCCAGCTTCAGAAAAATACAAAAAAAAGAAAAAAAAAGACAAATGCAGTGATTTTCCTCAATGACCCGAATCCTAATTTTATACTCAAGTAAGTCCATAGGTCTTAACTCTTCTAGAACGTAATCTTCCTTTTTCCAAGTGTTTTGCAGCTCAGCTTCAACAAACAGCGGACGCTCGCCGGACACTCGCTGCCTTGACTCTTCAGTCTCCGGAGCGTTCTGCTCCTGTCCCCGCAGTTCACGTCCACGCGTGCGCGGCGTGTCCTCAACCGCCCACCTCGGGATGTTCCCACCCCCAGCAGAGCGGTCACTCCCTCTGCCGCCACCACGCATCAAGTACAGCACTATTTAAATTCTCCTCATATTGAAATGAAGTAAAATTTAACCTCATGGAGAAGAAAACACATGGTATTGATATGATTTAACATAACGTAACACATACTGTCTTCTACTTGGGCCTGTGGTTTTCCCGGGAGGAAGTCCTGTCTGATCCACCTGGCTGTGGCCCACAAGGTTTCACACGCACGCACACTCGGGAAACACTCCCTGACTCACTCACTCGTGCTCTAGGTCAGCGGTTCTCAATCTATGGGTCGCGACCCCAGCAGGGTCGCTTAAAGCCATCGGAAAATACATAATGCATATCAGGTATTTACATTCTGAATCATAACTGTAGCAAAATTACAGTTATGAAGTAGCCACCAAAATTATATTTTGGTTTGGGGTCACCGCAGCATAAGGAACTGTATTGCAGGATCACGGCATTAGAAAGGTTGAGAACCACTGCTCTAGGTTCTGCCGAGCAGGTGACACGCGTCCCCAGTGTGGCATTAGAACCGTAGATGTCTTACGTTTCCAAGAGTGAGGAAGATTTGAAGTGATGATATAGTCACTTTCCAGTGACGTTTCAGTCAACTACGGCCTTGCGTATGTGACGATGACCCCTGGAGCTGAAGAACCCATCACCCAGTGGCCCGGCAGCCACCATAACGTCCTGCGGCAGCGCATGGCTCACGCGCCCATGGTGATGCCAGTGTGGACAAGCTCGTCGTGTAGCAGTGTGGCATACGCAGCTGTGCGCGGTGACTGGCCCGGGTGACTAGCGCAGACGGCTGTAACTGGGTGTGGATGTGCTACACTGGACCTTTCATCCTTACTTTAGCGCTCTCTGCGCTCACAGCAGAAAGGGTGCTGAAAACTGGTCGCCATGTTGCTCCGGCAGCCTCACACCTCACACGCTTGTCGCATCTCCCGACGGCGTCATCTTCCCCTGTGCTTGGTGCAGACCTGTGCTGCCCTGTGCGGTCCTGTGCAGCATGGGACACGGCCCAGGGCATCAGACGGCACCGTCCAGCCCAGGTGGGCTGCAGGCTCCGCTGTCAGCTGTGTGCAATGGCCTCTGGGGCGTTCCCACAGCCGCGGAATCGCCTACTGGCACATTTCTCAGAACCTGTCACCAGCAAGTGGCAAATGACTGCTTTCAAGTTAATCTCTTAAACTTGGATATACAGTATCTAATCAACTGACTGGTAGCAAAGAACTGATATGATGGGGTGTCTGTGCACATGCACATTAGGGGGTGTTGCTTTTCACCCGGCTCTTGGCATAAAAGAGACATACCCTAAAAGCGTTTCTGCTAAAAGGGAAGGACGTTCTTACGGAGGAAGGGACTCCAGCTGAGGACTTTGTTTAAGCCCACGGGCGGCCAGATTGGTCGGCTTGAAGACTGCCCAGTACTTTTAGGATTAACTTTGTTGCAGAGTAACGACAGCTGCTTCCAATTGAAGGATTTAAACATGCCAGGCATGCGGTAAGTGTTTCTCACTCTTATATCATTAAAATATAAACCCTAGTTCAACCACCCAGATGTACACAAAAGCTGTCTCAATCATGACCACCATCTCTCTAAAAAAAGGGAAAGTATATTTTTAATAGAATGTAAAACTTCTGAAAAATCTCCTTCTCCCACAGATTCACTCTCCATGTCTTCCACGATTCATAGGGCTGCTCTCCAAGCATCACATCCCCCAGCACAGGCTCTGAAACCCACCCCAGGCTCCCCTGCGCCAGCTCTGCGCGCCTCTGCGGGCTGGGAGAAGGCGTCCCAGCCCACGTGACAGGGTGTTCTCACCTGGACGGCGAGGGCGCCTGTCGGCGTGCGGAATGCACTGAGAGACAGGAAAAGGGGACCAGGGGGTCACCCCCGACTGGTGACTTAGCTCCGCTCCAGGAGGTCTGGCAGGAGGGGCCCCCAGTGTCACTTTCTGGGCTGTCCTCGTGTTTCTCCAGCCACTGTGTCCACCGTAGACAAGGGAAGGGACATGGGAGGGACGTGGAAGGTGTCGCACTGACTTGTCACTGACTTGTCTCAGGTAAACGATTTCCCAGGGCCCCAGCCACTGCCCCCCCACCATTGCCCAGAACTGCTGTGAGGGGTCGCTCCACCGGACCGCTGCCCCCAGGCCACACTGAAGGGCTCTGAGTGGGACAGACTGGGGTCCTGGGTGGGTAACCGTGGTGTCGCCCGCTGTCCCCCCGGGGCTGTTGGGAAGACACAGGGTCCGCAGAGGGCCTGGCCAACTGTTTGTGGTGATGCCCTCGCTCCTCCTCCTCTTTCTCGTCGCCCCCACCTCGTGCCCTGCCGTAGTCACTCTTCACAACTCTCTCCAGTTCCCAACGTCGGTCTCACCCGGTCTGAGTACCGTGCCCCCCCCTGCCCCCAGACAGCACCGGCGGGCACAGCAGGCCCAGGACAGAGAAGGAAGAGACAGCACGCAGAACCGCACCAGCTGCCCCACACCAGAGGGCAAGGGCTGTTTGAAAACTCTTGTTATTTTTTTTCTGTCCCTGCCACACACCGCGGGCGATGGGAAATGATCCCGGAAGCATCCGTGGGCACCGCGAGTGGACTTGATGCCCTCAGCCGGCGGGTCAGAGTGAGCTGGGCCCTCCCCCGTGGCCAGAAGGCGTCAAGACCTGCAGAACGAGATGCAGTCCGGTCCTCAGCTGCGTGTCTCCACTTGGAGAACAGAAGCTCTCGGAAGTCTGTAATTAACGAGGGCTGTGTTAATCAGGGCACTGCCGGCTCCCCTGCTTGAGGCCAGCCGGTCTTTGATGTAGAGGATCAGGGCAATTCTCCTTGACGACTTTTTTTAATCATAAGTTTCAGTTCAGCAAAACGGTTGCCTATCAATACAAGGGCAGCTTGTTACTCGGCTCTCTCTCTCTCTCGCTCTCTCTCTCTCCCTTTCTTCTTCTTCCTCTCTCTCTCTCTCTCTCTCTCTCTCTCTCTCTCTCTCTCTCTCTCGGAACAATGGCAGACTCCCCGCTGTGACCTGCTGAAAGTGGTCTCCCACCCTCTTCCACACCACAGTCTCTGACTGTTCGGGGCTGACACTCCGCGACCCTGGCCTGTGGAAACAGCGTCCTGCCGGTGATCAGACTCCTTGACTCGCGCACGTTAAAGAGCACGGGTTACCCCACCCCCACCCCCCAGCAGCTCCCGCTCTGGTGGTCTCGGCCGTGCTGGTCACCTCTCTTCCTCTTCCTGTGCCACGCACTGGTGACTTTCCGTTAGCCCAGTTCGGCAGCCCTGCCCGAGGCAGCAGCATTAATTACGGGGGTGATTCATTACCGCGTCCCGCTGACTCTTCCCGCATTCTCCGCCCCCCCCCCTTTCCGATCAGGTCTGCCAGGCACCCGACTTCTTTTCAAGGCCCAGCGTTTTAAAAAGGAGGTCAGAGGAATCGGGCGTGCGTGACGATTTCAGCGGTAGGGAAAGTTGAAGGACCCGTTTTATTGAGAAACTCACGTGGCTTTTCACCTCCGAGGGGGACAGAGCAGGGAGAGCCCTTGGATGGCCTGGGGGTTCATGCACAGCCACGTGGATGGCTCGGCGTCTTACTGGGCACTCAGTGTGTGACACTTGCTCGGGTGGGGGGGGGCACTGACCCGACCGTGGTGCCTGCGTCTGCTGCGTTAAGTATCATCAGTGCGGGCAGGGGTCTCCTAACACCTGCGAGACACTCTGAAGGCTTTGCACGGGTCTGGTTTCTCGTCTCTCCGTTCTGAAGGCTTTGCACGGGTCTGGTTTCTCGTCTCTCCATTCTGAAGGCTTTGCACGGGTCTGGTTTCTCGTCTCTCCGTTCTGAAGGCTTTGCATGCGTCTGGTTTCTTGTCTCTCCGTTCTGAAGGCTTTGCATGCGTCTGGTTTCTCGTCTCTCCGTTTGTGTGTGGACATGAAGGCGGGAAAGGAAACAGGCCCCCGTGAGCCACGCCCTACTGTCTTCTGCAGACGTGCGTTGTTCCTTCACCAGGCGAACGCCTCCTGCTTCCCGAGCGCGTCCAGTGCAGACGCTGCGCTAGGCGAGGGGTTCGCAGCTAGAAGCGAGAAACGTCGTCACCCTTGCCCTGCTCCATCCCGACCGTCACGTGACATCCCCTCTCGGGCAGGAGAGACTCCTGTCATTGGATCAAAGTGTTCATGTCAACGTGTCAGGTCCAAGATACAACGATGAGCTGGTCAGCGGAGGGAAGAGAGGTCGGAGGGGAGTCGGTCAGGGTTTCTCGGCAACGGGCGACACGTGTCTTTACCTCTGGCTTTTACTCTTTTTTCTCAAGCAGATGAGTGGGTTCTGATTTGTCGCAGAAAGGAATGTAACAGAGACAAACGGAAGCTGGCAGCGACACGTTCCGGTCTGAGCCCCCCGGAGCAAGGGTGTGAACACGCAGGGACAGGTTCCAGGACAGACGCCGCGGGTGTCCCTCTGACCCCGCTGCGGCCCTGGCGAAGCTCTCGTCTTCCTCCTGTTTGGACACTAGGGCCCAGCTGCAAGCAGTTAGCTTCTCTGCAGATAGACAATAGAAACAGACATGGCAACTTTAAAAACAGAGAGAGAGAGAGAGAGAGAGAGAGAAGGAGAATGACTGTATCTAAGTAGGTGTATGTGTGATTTTTTTTTTTCACTTTTATTGGCTGCCTTCTAGATCCATGACTCCGGAGAGCCAAGGACTCAGCCCAGTTGATCAGACAGCAGTTCCCTCTGCGTGAACCCAGGGAGATACGCTGTATTTTTCACTCTTCCCAACTAGACACGGTGCCTCCTAAAAGCCCGCGTGTGTCTGTCTATTCTATTCAGGAAGGAGAGGGCTGTGAGCATTTCCTCGTGTCTGGTGGCCACTGGCTGTATTCTATCAGGCTGTCTGGGTCTCAGTCGTCCATCACGACCCAGATCTAGGATGGTTTTGGTAACTATCCAGATTCGGCGGGACTTCATTTTTTTAACTACTCCTTCCTCCAAAGAAACCGATAGCCAAAGGCAGTTCTTCTGAGGGAAGAAGAAATGTATATACCCTTAGTGCTGGATTTAACTTCCAAAGTCAAAACCCTGACATGACTTAGAATGTGGCACGAGTCTGACGTGGATGGCAGTTTTGGAACTGACAAGGTCACGGTCAGCCTGACACAGCCACGGCCTGTCAGAGGCAGGGCAGAGACTCGGACCCTCCTCTCCTGTCTCGCTCGTGAGGCGTCGGAGTGATTCCAGGTGCGTGCATTCCCCGGGCTGTTCTGCTCACACCATCAAAATTGGACCACTTATCTAAATTATGATACTCATAATTAATAGTACTTGAGCTGCACACTTGAAACCTGCATGACTTTATCAATGCATGTCACCCCAATAAATTCAATGACAAAACAAAATGGGTGGTGTCTTGGTAGGAGTTGGCAAGAAGGAGAAATTGGGAAAGGAATGAGACTTCACTTGGGCTATGGCCATTCCATGCAGCGTGAAGATAATGTTTTATTGAGTTGTACACCTGAACCGTGTATAGTTTTGCCAACCCCAGTCACCCGAATAAACTCAATTATAGAGAAAGGATGGATGTATTTATATATAGACATTGTCTGAGAAAAAAATAAAAGTTTATTAGCCATATTGTAGACTATGTATAGTATGGAGTTTTTGTGTAAAATAGAGGATATCCATATTTATACAAATAGATATTTATATGCACTATACACTCAGAGGGAAGGTATGTTTTGGAACATATGTATCGGAAGGACCACACAGGAACTGGGGAGTGGGACTTAACTTTTCACGTGCTATAGTTTCGAATCTCTGGAGTGTGCAGAGAGAACTCCTCCACCTGCGCTTCCTGCCACAGGTGAGGTCGGCTCCTCAGCCACTAGGGCCCTGTATGCCAGTCAAGGACCGCATGGTGATGTCATCACCCCCGGAGATGGCCCGTGAGCATTAGCAAGGAAGGGTGTATGGGTGGGGGTGGGGGGGCGGTAGGTGGAGCTTCTTGAGATGCTGTGGAAGTTTCAGGTGTGGTAGGAAATTGCCACGCAGGCACCTGCACTGGCGACCTGGGTTCTTTTGGCGTTGGGTGGGCGGTTTCTCGACCGAAATCCGCCAACGGCGTGGATCCCTGGGGGGCTGGCACCAGGGACGCGTCTTTGGTGGACAGTCCTCGGCCAAGAAGAAGAAGGGCGGAACCCATGATAGGTAACGTCTTTGGCCCCTGGGGTCGGCCTCTCCAGCTGGTAGCTCCTGGGCCGGGGCGTTCCCTCCTGTCACCCCTCCTGTCGCCATGTCAGCCGCGAGCAATCCTTGGTCCCGACGGTCCCTGGGGGGCGCTGCCCCACCCACGGCGCTTTCTGAGGCTTCCCACGCTTTCAAGAGCAGGGCTCGGGCGGTTGCCCCTCGGATACAATTGGGAGAGGCTGCTTCCTCATTCTTCGGTCTGCCAGTGTTAAAGACACCTCTTATTTCTCCAAAACAGAGCCCCCTCGAATCCCGAAAACTGTGTTATATTGGCGCATAAAATGTGGTTATTGAGTGTGAAGTTTGAGTGAAAAAACCAACCGGTATCGCTGAAAATTTAACTGAAAAAGTTAGTTGCTTTGTCTATGGGAATCACAGAGGTCGTACTGTGCATCGTGACGGGTCTCATTTGAGAGCTCTTCTGTGGGTTCAAATGATTAGTGTTGAGATGGCTCATATGTGCAGAGAACGCTGCTTTATTCCTTGAGCTCTTGCTTTCCTCCACCTGATACCTCATTGAGTTTCCTTCATTTTCTCTCCTGAAACCATGTTGAGCCTTTCAGCTGTTCTCTGTCGGTATCCTAAAACTGAACTTGCAGGATCCATAGCTGTTAAGTACTAAGTAGTGTGCGGATATCTGCCTACTCTTGTTTCCTTCTAATCCATTCTTCACGTAAGAAAGGATTGAATGGGAAATTGGAACATTATTCATAAACATCACTGGAAAACATTGCTTGAAGAATGAAAACAAACTCTTTACCAGGGCTTTAAGACTTTGTGCTGTCTAGAGTCCAGTCGGCTTCACCAGCCCCAACTTGTGCTACTTTTACCCACTCTTGCTACGCTTCAGATAGACTGGATTAACCTTAGTTAATTCTGACTCATCTGACTGAAGTCAGCTCAAATACTAATGTTCACTGTGACTCCTAGCATTATTAAGGGAAGGTCCCTGTTCCTTTTCTTTCAGGTTTTCTATTCAGTTATGAACTTGAATTTCCCTCCTGACTGGTTTGGTGCTACAAGTTGTATTGAAACTAGAAATGAACTCTGAAATCGAAGAACGAATATAAACTATGCCAGTCCATAAGTATGTATTAAAGGCACCTTCGTGTTCATTATTGTGTTGGTTTTACCAGGCTATTGGAGGTCTGGTCATCTTTGGGTTCAGAGATGCTTTATTTATTGAGACCTTTTTGTACTGTTTGTTGTCTGGTATGAGTTTTTAAGGTGGGAAACAGAAAGAAGGGAAGTACAGTTTATTAGAGAAAGGTGAATAAACGCAGCACCAAAATGCAAAGTAAAGAATGAGGATTAAGGAGTCTGCATTATATGCAGAGAGGCTAATGATTTTGTTCACAACAATGTATTAACAGGTGGACAGACCGCTTCCAGTGGGACAGAGGATGCCTTGGACTGGTTTCATTGCTTTCAAAGTTCCTTTTTAAAAGGTAAGCAAACATTAATTCTTCTTTTCATAAGTCTGAAGTCACCATGTAGAAAACTGATTCTTAGTCTTGTTACACTCCATTTACTTTTTTTATAGCACATACTTTGTAGTACGCCCTGCATTAATAGATAAATATAATATACTTCCATACTTAATTAAAAAATCAGTGTAATGCTCTAAATATACTACAGGAAATAGATTTTAAATATTTATTATAAAGGAATGTGTATTTACCTTTCAATATGTAAATGTTTAACCACTTATATACTAGAGATAAAGGAATAGTCAGTTACTTGCACCATGAATGCTAATACTTGAAATGCAGACTGATTTAGATGGGTTATATTGCCTTAGTGGTAGCAGTTTTTATGCCAGTGAACAGCTCTTAGTAAATTTCTGTAGAAAACCAAGTTAATTCTTCCCTTAGTTAATAAAGTGATTACTTTCTGAGAATTCAGTGTGCGTTATAACTGCAAAAGAATCCTGATATTTCTATGTGCAATGGAATTAGTTTGTAAGGCTTAGATAATTATAAACAGTTGTTTCACCTCTGTGAATGTTGAGTAGGACATTCAAGAGTCCTTCAGGTATGAGACACATTTGTAAGCCAGTTCTTAGGTTGACAGGCTGTCTAGCACCCATGACCCCACCCACCAAATGCCAGAAACCCTTTGCTCCCATCCATCATTGCAACCAAAAAATGCCCTGGAGAAGCAGGATTTGGATTTCAGCATGGATGTTCTTAAGATTATGTTTTTGTTTGAACTAAGAAAAGAATCGGTGGGGAATGCATTTGAGAAGAGTCTCACTACACTGCCCATTGTACTGTGGATTAGCCTCAGAAAGAGCCTAATTTAAATGTATTGGGAATTTATTTATTATGTGACTCAGAGGTCAGGCTTTCTTTCTCACCTACAGTGTCATTTTTGCTACCTCTCTGGACTTAAAAATTAGTTGTTTCATAAAGATAAAGACATGGGTAGTACATCTACCAACACCAATCTAAGCCTTCGATATACAATAACTAGTTAACAAGTCTTTGTTGAATAGTTGAATAGACTCACCACCCACAGTTGCAGTTACTGTGAGTGTTCTCATATATTCCTCCTCTTGTCTGTGCAGTTTTTCTAACTCCTCGAGTCCCTATTCTCTGGCCTTTGGAAGTGAATTCCTGAGATTTTACAAAGATCTCTGTTAATCCTCTTGCCTGAAAGTACATCAGCAAGAGAGAAAACAAGGAGATTCTTTCTTTATTTTCTTCCACAAAGCCACAGATCTTTCCTGTATGCTGATGTAATTATGAACAGCTTATTCTAGCTCTTGGTACTTAAATCATTTTATTCAGTGTTGGGATTGTTTAAGACCCAGTAGACACAAGAAAGCTGTATAACTGCTTCCAATGTAGTACCTGTTCCTGCAGTAGAATTAGGGAGATGGATTATCCCTGTGTGTTTCATCTGTACTTGTGTCACCCTATTCCGTATTGTTTTGAAGTAGATTTTAGATACCAGTCATAGCATTTTACCTATAAATTTTTATATATATCTAAAATAGAGGAATTTATTTCTTAATGTCATTCTTTAATGCTAACTATCCAGTTGACATGCAGGTTTTTATTTATATTCTAAATCTCATTACAAAGTTATATGTGAGAGTTTGAATTAGATGCAAATGAGGTCCACACTTTGCATTTGACTGTGAGGTCTCTGAAGTCATATTTATAGTTTAGTCTGTAGGTTCTCCCTCACGTCTATCTCCCTTTCTCTTATTTCCCCTTTGAGTTTTGTTTTCTGTGCTTTACTGAATTTAGAGAGAAGAAGGGACAGAGAGACAGAATTATCAGTTTGTTTCTGAATCTGCCCTGACTGGGGTTAGAACTGGTTACGTTTGCATATCAAGATGTGCTTATTTCTTAGAATCTGAATGGTGGGAAGAAGAAGTGTTTCCCAACCTTTTTTGTGCCATGCCCCACCTTAACCTTTCTAAAATTTTTATGTCCCCCCCTATGGAACATACATAATTTTTAATATTAAAATAATATTAAAATAATTAAATTAAGTGATTTATTCACTTAATAAACATAAATGATAGGTTCTAGGAAGAAATCACTATGAAATTGTTAACAAAACACAGTAAGTAAAATTTCAAAACATATAATGAAAAACAGAAATTTAAATTCCAAATAATTTTAATACAGATTTTTCTATATTAATTTATTATTTTCATTTAGTGTGATCCTTGCGCTTGATGCTTGCTGCACAGAGATTTTATATTAGGTTCCAATTTGGTTAGCTTTAGTCTCAAGTCTCCACGTTGTGTTATATCCAGCCAATTTCTTTTTTTTACCAGTAAATCATTTACAGCTCTAAATCCACATTCAGCTAAAAATGAAGATGGAAACGGTAGCAATAGTTTTCTTGCACATTTGGTTGAATTTGGGTATTTGATTTCTGTTTCCTCACAAAGCCATGCCATAGCTCCTTTGATATTAAATAAAGCTTTAACTGAGTCATCATTTTGCAATTCTGCGAGTTCTTCTTGATACTGCATATTTGATATATCAGACAAATCCACTAACATTGGCTGCATCATCCATGTTGGGAAATCAATTTGTTTTAAATCAGAAAATCTTTCTTTTAAATCAGCCGATAGAGTATTCAAATGATTGACAATAACAAGTAAAGCGGTATCAGTTACTTCACATTTTTGGAGCCAATGAAACTGTTGAAAGTTTTTGTTGTTAATATGTTTCTGACATAACTCAATATTGGTAATGAAACCAAATATCTTTGCTTTTGCATCGACAAGAGTTTTATTTGTTCCTTGAAGTTGCTTATTTAATATATTTAGTTTTTCAAAGATATCGGCTAAATAACTCACAAATGCTTTACCATCTATTGTTAACAGATACTTCATTTCAGGTTTGTCGCTTAAAAAGTCACTAAGAGTATCAAACAGTTCCATAAATCTTTTCAAACAGTTTCCTTTAGATAGCCATCTTACTTCAGTATGAAGTAAAAGTCTCACATGGTCTTCATTTTGTTCTTCACAAAATAGCTTGAAAAGACGCTCACATTTGGCACTAGCTTTAATAGCATTAACACACTTTATTACTGTATGTAATACTTCATTCAGAACAGGCGAGATGTTTTTAGCTACCAAGTTTTCCCTATGAATAACACAATGCACAAGAATCATTTCTGGATTCGCATCTTTCATCAATTTTAAGCAGCCATTTTTCTTGCCCATCATATTGGGAGCACCATCTGCAGCACAAGATGTTATATTTTTCATTGGTATATCATTGACATCTAAGTAGTTTTTTAGCTTATTATATATATCTTTGGAGGTAGTGGTGCTTTCTAATCTTTTACAGAACAACATTTCTTCAGCAAAATGTCCTTTATCAATATACCTTACGTAAGTTATCAATACTGCCTCACTGTCTCTCAAAGTTGATTCATCCATTTGCAAGGAGAATTTTCTTGTTTTCAGCTTTTCAATAAGTTGTTTTTCAATATCCTCACTCATTTCGTCTATTCTTCTGCTAACAGAATTGTTACTGAGTGGCATAGCTTTTACATCTTTGTCATCTTTTTCAAGAACCGTTTTAAGAAATGCTGATATTGACGGTTTCATTAAATTCTCTCCTATAGTGTGATTTTCTCCAGTTTTAGCGATGAATAAAGAAATTTGATAACTAGCCTCAAGAACACGATTATTAGTTGAAGTATGAGCAGTAAATAGAGACTTTAATGTTGTTCTTTTTTCAAAACTTTTCTTTAAAGTTTTAAAGTAACTCAAATCTGAATTAATATGAGCACTATGTTTCGCCTTCAAATGCGCCTCAAGACGACCTCGTTTCATTGATTCGTTGGTCAAGCATTGCTGGCATAAAAGACAAAAAGGAATCCGCTCATCGTGAACAGCGGGTATGAACCCAAATTTTAAATATTCCTCCGAATATTGACGAGTTTTTTTCTTGCTTGCACCACTCATTTTACTATGGGCTATAATAAAAATAAGATCAATTAAAAACTAATATTAAAATATGTGTTAAAATATATTCAATGTGACATAGAGTAAACGTATACTAAAAATTCATATTTATTTAAATGTATATAACACATTTACTACACTACCACCGCAAATCAAAAGGTATCTATATTTTTTCCACTTGACAGAATTTTCTGGAAAGTTATGCTTCTAAAATTAAAATTGTCGTACATGCACTATTATAGCCCCAATAATATTTATAAAATATTAGTGCTTTCTAGCCCCGATGCAAGAAGTACTTAATAAAGAGTTTAATATTGATAAAAATAAAATCAAATACTTACCAATTATATCTATACAATATATATATGTATATTTATTAAATCAACGAGCTTTTACAACAGTTTTGACTGACACTTATTTCAAATTAACACCAACTGAATGATGTGAAACACTACAGAAGTTGCGATGGGCCAATTAGGTGAGAATAACTGCGTTGTTTAGCGAGTTTTTAAAACGTCCGGGGTTACCCGCGGCAGATGGCACGCTCCGCGGTGAACCCAGGACGAAGTTTACTTGACGGCGCCAATCACCCAGTTGATATTTTGGTCTCGTCAAACAAAATTATACTTAATAATTATTTACCACAATTATTTAAGAATCGCATTTTTTGTTAAATTTGGCACCGATATCTAGCATTGCATTTAAATGGCCCGGGGCGAAAGAGTTCAAGTCGTGTGGAGTCCATTTTCAAATTGCCCCGCTTAACTATCGAATTGCCCCCCTGTGGGGCATGGGCCCCACGTTGGGAAACACTGGCTATGTCTTAGAGTGTATAAGGGGGGAAAGGCAAAGGTTCGGAGTGAGTCGAACCCTGAAAGCAGAACTGGAGTGGATTATTGGAGTTGCACTTTATTATACATACTTACAGTCTTTCTGCTATTATTCCACCTTGGGAATAAGTAAGGAAGTTCTGGATCCCATTTTATTTTTAAGTTTCAGACAGGAAGACCTTTAGAAAGCAGGTGTTTTCTTGTTCCTACATTATGAGGTACCTTACTCTGTTTAAAAAGAGATAGTAATAGCTTTTGTATGTTAAAGAATCTGTTGCTGCCCTGGACAATTTGTTCAGTCATAGAATATCAGCTTGGCATGTGGATGACCAGGTTTCGATTCCAGGTCAGGGCACTCTGGAGAAGCTCCCTTCAGTTTCTACACCCCTCACCTCTCTTCCTTCTTTCTCTCTCTCTCTCTCTCTCTCTCTCTCTCCTCCTTATCTCTCTCTCTCTCTCTCTTTCTCTCTCTCTCTCTTTTTCTCTGTTGCACTCTCTCTCCTCTTGCAGACAGGGCTTGATTGGAGCTAGCTGGCCTCGAACACTGAGGATGGCTCTATGGCCTGCACCTCTGATTCCAAGATCTCAATTGCTGAATAACCAAGTGATCCCCAGATGAGCAAAACATCACCCCCCAATGGGCTTTCTGGGTGGATCTTCATGGGATCGCATGGGGGAGTCTGTCTCTGCCTCCTCTCCTCTCACTGAATAATAATAATAAAAAAATTAAAATCTGACATATTGTAAATATGTGTGTGTGTGAGAGAGAGAGAGAGAAAGAGAGAAAGAATATATACTCAAAGAGTAGAGGAGAAAGAATAAAGATGATATGGGAACTTGGGGATGGAAAGGAAGCGGGATGGTTCAGTGGGTTTTAAGGTAAATTTTTGAACTATTCTCTTGTCTCTTAATGTAGGCACTAGTTTGTAAATATCTTAAGCCCTGGTCACAGATCTCCCCTGTACTTTTTACCTTGAAAGAGTAGACTTTGCCTGAGATAACCACAGCGTCTATAGAGCAGGTAAATTATCTTTTTTGTATAAACTATAGACAAAGAGTCATTACATTGAAGATGTTAGGCTGCAGCTGCTGGCCTGCTTGCGGCTTCCAGGCTCCTGGGTGTGGTTCTGATACACGGTGTTTCATCTGTTCCCATGAGGGCTAGAAGATGCGAATGAGAGTGTGAGAACGTGTTTCTAAATCCTGGTGGTTCTCCTGTTGCACAGGCTGACCCCATGTTGGTCTCAGCTTGTGTTGTGCTGACTTCACTGTGTGTTGCCAAGCTCCCTGCCATTGTGATCTCAGGACCTGGCTTATGATGCACTTGCTACCTCCACTGTAAGTCCCTCCCACAGATACCAGGCTCACTGAAGAAGAGGAGACCCGACACAATCCACTCCCTAGAACTGGTAGACTCAGGAGATAAATTGATTCAATAAACACTTGAGGGACTTTTGGGTTCATTGTTAGGGTATGGGGATTTATCTAGGAAGATAAACGTTCAGTAACCATGAGTCAGTGAGTTAATTGTAATAAAAGAATAAATAAAGTGCACTGGGACTATAGAGGAGATACTGAGGAAGGCCTTACTAGGGAGTCAGTGTTTGGGCTGGCTGCGGGGAGCAGGATTTGGCCAGATTAAGTAAAGGACAGCTCAGGTATTGTGAACAGGTACAAAACACTGGGCTTGAACTTGTGTCCGGGAGAAGTGGCCCCCGGTGCCTTTAGAGGCTAGTGTGAAAGGACATAGAAGTTATATGTTCATTTTCAAGAAATATTTATATAGCACCTTCGAACGTGAAGGCACCATTCTAGGAAGGAGGAACGGAAGAATGTTCTTGCTTTTCTATATTTTATATAGTAGTGGGGGAGACATAAATAAATATGCAGAATGTCAAATGATGTTAGGTTCTTTGAAGAATAACAGATCTCATTAAGACTTTGATTGAAATTGTTTTAAAAATCAAGTTTTTGCAGTGCGTTTTGTTATTTAATAACGTGCTCTCTCCGCTAAATTCCATGTGTGAAATGCCGATCTTTGAGTCATGTCACACATTTTGTGTAAAGTTACTTTCTTCCTGTCTATGTGTGTTTTGGTTACGCTAAAATACAAGTAATATGGTGAGATCAAAAGTTAAAAAGGCTGAATGGAAGTGCGCTTTTGTTCGTAGCGTGGGAAACCTTTGGTGTATAGAATTCCTGGTATTTTGCTTCTAGTTGTCCGTCAGGGCAGCTGTCCATCAGCCGTGCGTCAGAGCTCGCCTCGTCTGTACAACAACGTGATTAGTATGGATTTTACTCATTTTACTTCTGTCGACCTTGTCACGATAAGGGTTGTGTTGATCTTCACTGTTGAGTTGGAGGCTAAATTCCAGTCAGCCTGCTGTTCATAAGAAATGAAAATAATAGTGAAGAGACGTCTAGACAGAGAGTTGAGATTTGGCACTGCCTCGTTCTAGAAAAATATGGTTGGAGTCACAACATATTAGTAATCAAAGGTTTCTCTAAGTTAAGTGATGACAGTTTTGTGTGCATCAGATCAGGAGGATTCCTCTAAATTATACTGAAATCAACTGATAAAACAGTAGGCATGGATATTTCTGTGCTAATTCTTCCAATAAACTCCTTGAGTATAGAATCCACGTCTTTTCCATATAACAGAGCCAGCCTGGTTCGTAGAACTACCCTTATCACATGCTTATTCACACACTCAGAAAGAGTTTGCGGTTCAGGTACTGATAGTAGTCAAAGTGATAGAGGTATGGACATGAAAATAAAAAATAACTGAAACTTTGCTAATGAATTTTTAATATTATGGCTACTATTAATCGCACCATTGGGTACTAATATCATTAAAAGTAAAATTAGGAAACGTGTGGTATGGTTTAATCTCTAGATGTTTGAAATATTTATAAAATGTGTGGTAATAAAACTCTTCCCTTCCGGGAGGATAAAATTACCAAATAATTATTGGGGGGGGGGGTTGTGATCATTTGAAATAATTTAAGAAACCATTTAATTCAATAAACATTTATTTTGTTGTTTCTGTCGCACAAACATTTCTGGGAAGAGAAATAATAACTATATTCCTAAGGAAGGCAGATGAGCCTGACTGAGTGGTGGCACCGTGGGTAGAGAATCGGACTAAGATACGGAGGACCCAGGTTCGAAATTCTGTGGTTATGGGCTTGAGTGCAGGCTCATCAACTTGAGCGCAGGGTTGCTGGCTTGAGCGTGGGATCATAGACATGACCCTATGTTAGCTTAAGCCCAAAGGTCACTCACTGGATTGAAGTCCAAGGTTGCTGACTTGAGCAAGTGGTCACTAACTCTGCTGTACCCCCGCCCTCTGGTCAAGCTACATATGAGAAAGCAGTCAGTGAACAACTAAGGTCCAGCCACGAAGAAGTGGTTCTTCTCGTCTTTCTCCCTTCCTTTCTGTTGTCTGTCTGTCCCAATCTGTCCTTCCTTCTGCCTTTCTCTCTGTCACAAAGAAAAGAAACAAAAACTAAATGATGACAAGACAGCAGTGCTAATGCTCTAGGATAAATGATTCACGTCTCTGGGAACAGCAAAGAACAACTGATTCTGTAAGGAGGGTGCTGTGGGCAGTGACATTTGAACTGGACTTTGAAGAATGAGGACACTCCAAGCAGAGAACGGAGTGTGAGCAGAGGCAGAGAAGTGTGAAATGATGATGGGATCTCCAAATAGTCCTGACTGGCTGGGACTCGGGAGTACGTGGCTGAGGGTGCTCTGTGGCCAGAGGCAGGGGTTGTTTGTGTGCCATGCTGGAAGTCTGAGCTTGATTCCATAGGAATGAGGTGCCCCTTAGAGCAGAGTGCTCTAGAGGGGAACTGGTGGATGTTAGGAAGGAGTCGTAAGATATAAACGGTAGGCAGAGCGACCCTTAGGATATGAAAATAAGAACCCCAGCAGGGAAGACAGCAAATGGGAAGGTGCTTCTGATATAAAAACTGCTGGGTTTTCTGTCTTTTTTCTTTTTTTCTTAGATTTTATGGGCTTTGAAAAAATTTGGTATCTCAGCAAATGACATTTCAATTTTCATTGTTTACACTGAAGATGGAGAAGAAAAAATAGATGAAGATGACCTCAGGTAGAAGGTCATCCAGTTTCTCTGAAATGTTTCCCTGAAATAACAAATATTACAGAAGTCAAAAAGGTAATTCCACATTTGTAGAGTGTGATAGATGAGGACCAGTAGCAATGCTGATGGCTGTTGCTCACCAATGCTGCTATTTTCTTGTGTGTGAAGTTTTAAGAAAGATTAATGTAATTAAAAATTAGTTCAAAAATAATTACAGATGTAAAAAATTGGACGATGTAGGTTTATGTAAAATGGTGGTGGAGGGAATAGGGGTGATAAATGCGGATGGACAGACCTGACTTAGGTGGTGAACACACAATACAGTGTTCTGATGATGTGTTGTAGAATGAATTGTGTACCTGCAACATTTCTGATTTGGATTACTAGTGTCACCCCAAATAACTCAAAAAAAGGAATAAAACGTACTTGCTAAAAAGCATTCTCATATTAAGAAAGAATAGAAAACTAAATATCAATCTTACAGAGTAAGTTCATTTGTATTATAATATAAATAAGTGAAGTATGAAGTTAATGTCTAGATGCATGCTTTTAAAACAGGTACAGATTTGATGTCTTTGTTTAGAGATTTAACACCATAACTGCAATTTAAAGGGCACTTTTGACCTAAGTGGTGAATTGCCATCTACTGTGCATTATTTTAATCACATTTGTAATTTCATACATTTCACAGTTATTGAATGGTAATAAATTTCACTTGTGTATGTTTGTATACTATAGTAGTACGTGAATAATTAGCTTGTCATAAATTGTCTTTTATTTTTATGAATATATCAGCTGTGTTAGGAATAAGTACTGGGGCATTATTGAAGGGTGTCATTTGTAGGATGTCAACAAAAGATGTTTTGTAAAATGACAGAAATATTAAAAAATGTCAGCACTTATTAAAACCATTAAAATTTCCTTTTCTGATTATAAAATTCATATATGTTCATCATGAAAATTTATAACACAGAATTCTATAAAAAAAAGGAAAAAGCCCTTCAAATCCTACCAGTTAACATCTTAATTAAAACAAAAAAATTTTTAGTGAGATGAAGCAAGGCAAGGACAGGCTCCTGCATGCACCCGTACCTTGATTTACCAAGCAAACCCCAAGGGGGTGATGGTGTGCCCTATGGGGCCCTTGCTCCTTATAACCGGAGCCATTTAAGCTCCTGACAGGCAAGCCATAAAGCCATCCTCAGTACCTGGGGACAGCTCACTCTAATGGAGCCCTGGCAACAGGAGGCAGGAAGGAGAGAGAGAGAGAGAGAGAGAGAAGCTATAGGGGGAGTGGTGGAGAAGCAGATGGGTGCTTCTTCTGTGTGCCTTGAGACACCCACATGCCATACTGACACTCTACCACGGAGAAAATTGGCCAGGGCCCTACCTGTTAATATTTTAAAAGATTATCACTGTTAATAGCATTTCTTATTTTATTCTTGTCTTCTATTTCCATTCAAATATATTTTGGTTTTATATAATTGGATAGTAATTACCATCATTGCTTGGATGTCTAGAAGGTGCTAGGTTTTTGCCTTTCTGATTTTCTATGCACCAGCTCATATCCTCTCCCTTACTTCAGGATACTCCTGCATCTCCCTTGCAAAGCCTCCTGATTATTCATTCTCATAACACTTTATAGGATAAATGCCGTTATTGCACCCATTTTTCATACAACCACTAAAATAACACAGTACCTTTCCCAAGGTCTTACCGCTACTGTAAAATCATGTTTTACAAATGGTTTGGAGGTTTTCCTCACTTTATGTATTATGATTGTGTCAGTCAAGGTAGATTAGATCAGAGGTCAAGGAAACTTTCTGTGCAGGGCCAGATAATAAATATTTACAGCTTTGCAGGCAGTGTGGTCTGTGTTGTATCTACTCTTTTGCTGTTGTAGTACAGAAGCATCCACAGACGATATGTAAATGCTGGGTGTAGCTGTTTCCCAGTAAACTTTATGTAGACAAATAAATGACGGGCAAGACTGACTCCAGGGCTGTGGTGAGTGGAGTGCTGGGGTGGATTAGGCTGCAATTCCGGGCCCAATGCTCACTGGCTTCACGTGACAAAAGTTTGTCTTGCTCACTCTCCAGTGCCTGTGGGAATCAGTGGGA
This sequence comes from Saccopteryx leptura, assembly GCF_036850995.1. Classification (NCBI taxonomy): domain Eukaryota; kingdom Metazoa; phylum Chordata; class Mammalia; order Chiroptera; family Emballonuridae; genus Saccopteryx; species Saccopteryx leptura. The sequence continues at coordinate 243,577,559 of NC_089505.1, forward strand.
AGACTCGTTGCTGTGACTAGTGACCCTGTCTGCTCAAGGCTTCTTTGCAAGATGTGCTCCATGTTGTTTTGTTTTTCGGCTAGGAAGGAGGACAGATGGGATTCTGTTTTCAACTTGTTCAGGAAAGAAGATAAGAAGAAAAGGAGAAAGGGAAGGAAAGGATACACATTCCTGAGCAGATCCTGCCTGCAGGCTCTCCTCTACCTGCCCACAGGCTGATTCCACCTCTCACAGTGGCCAATGTCCCTCTCCCCGTGAGCTCTTTCAGGTGTTGTGATTTGCTTGTGTTTTTTCTTTTTAATTTCTTGAATTTATTGGGGTGATGTTGGCTCACAAAACCATACAGGTTTGAAGTGTATACAACTCAACAAAACATCATCTCTGCACTGTATATCCTGCACCCATTGCACAAAGCAAAGTCCTTCTGTCTTCATTTATCCCAACTGTGCCCGTGTGCACCTGCCCCCTCCCCTGTTTTTCTCTGGCTATCCCCACACTTGTCTATGTCTATGTATTATTTAGACATCGTTTTCTGCTTAATCCCTTCACCTTCTTTCATCGAGCCCCTCAAACCACCTCTCCTCTGACAGCTGTCAGTCTGTTCTAAGTAACCAGGCCTCTGTTACAGGGGTTCATATATTCTTTGGAATTAGTGTCTTGGGTTTTTCAATGTTCCCAGAAGTGGGAATGTTGGGTGAAAAAGGTCAGTTCCATTTTTAATTTTTTGAGGAAACTTGATAGACTTTTTACAGTCTGCATCCCGCCCACCAACAGTGCAGGAGGGTTCCCTTTTCTCTCCATCCTCCCCACCTCTTGTTGTTTGTTGAGTTAGTGATGATAGCCATGCTGACAGGCATGATGTGATCCCTCACTGTTGTTTTAATTTGCATCTTTGATGATGAGTGAATTTGAGCCTTTTTTGATATCTGTGGCTCTGGCCGGTTGTGTCAGTGGTAGAGCATCAGCCCGGTGTGTGGATGTCACGAGTTCAATTCCAGGTCAGGGCATATAGGAGAAGCAACCCTCTTCTTTTCCACCCCTCCCTCTCTCTCTTCTCTCTGTCATTTTCTTCTTCTCCCACAGCCATGATTGGGTTGGAGCAAGTTTGCCTTTGGCATTGAAAATGATTTAATGGCCTGGCCTCAGGCGCTATAAGAGCAGCAGAGCAAAGGTGCCAAATGGGAAGTGCATCGCCTCATAGAAGGCTTGCCAGGCGAATCCCGAATCCAGGTTAGAGCGTTTGGGGGAGTCTTTCTCTCTGCCTCCCACTTCTCACTTAAGAAAAAGAAAAATAAGATATGTCTATTGGTGATTTGTTCTCTTTGGAGAAGTGTCTATTCATGTCCTTTGCCCATTTCTTAATTGCATTTTCTTGATGTTGTGGTGTTTAAGTTCTTTATATACATTTTGAAAATTAACCCCGTATCCAAAGTATCAGTGGGTAAATATGTTCTCCCATTCAGTGGCTTCCTTTTTCATTTTGTTTATGGTTTCTGTAGCTGTGCAAAAGCTTTTCAGTTTGATGTAGTTCCATTTATTAATTTTTTTTTTGTTTCCCTTGCCTGAGGGGCTATATTGGTAAAAAGAGTGCTGTGAGAAATGTCTGAAATTTTACTGCCTATATATTTTAGGATTTTTATGGTTTTTCTAAATTCCATTTAAGTCTTTAATCAATTTTTGAGTTTATTTTTGCGAATGGTATAAGTTGGTGGTCTAATTTCCATTTATTTTTCCCGGATCTGTCCAGTTTTAATTTCCAACACCATTTATTGATGCGAGTTTCTTTACCCCATTGTGTATTTTTGCTTCCTCTGTGATATACTGACCGTAAAGGCATGGATTTATTTCTGTGTTCTCTATTTTGTTCCAATGATGTATATGGCTGTTTTTTTTCAGAGAGAGAGAGAGATAGACAGGGACAGACAGACAAGAATGGAGAGAGATGAGAAGCATCAATCATAAGGTGCATGTTGCAACACCTTAGTTGTTCATTGATTGCTTTCTCATATGTGCCTTGACTGCGGTCCTTCAGCAGACCGAGTAACCCCTTGCTGGAGCCAGCAACTTTGTGTTCAAGATGGTGGGCTTTTTTGCTCAAACCAGATGAGCCCACGTTCAATCTGGCGACCTCGGGGTCTCGAACCTGGGTCCTCTGCATCCCAGTCCAATGCTCTATCCACTGCGCCACTGCCTGGTCAGGCTATATGGATGTTTTTGTGCCAATACCATGCTGTTGTGATATCAATGGCCTTGTCACATGATTCCTCCAATTTTCTCCTTTATTGTCAATGTTTCTGAGACTTTTTGGGACCTTTTCTGGTTTTGTATAAGTTTCTGAAATATTTGTTTTAGATTTGTGAGTAATGCCATTGGTATATTAATAAGAATCACATCAAATCTGTAGATTCCTTTGGTTGTAGGGATTTCTTTTCTGTTAATTTTTGCTGTTGGTGAACATGGTAAATGCTTCCCCTTATTGTATATTCTTCCGTTTCTGTCTTCAGCATCTTATATTTTTGCAGGTACACATCTTTTACCTCCTTGGTTAAATTTATATGTCGGCATCGTATTTGTGGTCATTGTTGTCATGATTGCAATAGTAAATGGGTTTGTTTTTTTAATTCTCTTTCTGATAGTTCAATATTGGTGTATAAAAATGCCATCAATTTCTAAATATTAATTTTGTATCCTGTACCTTGCCAGATTTATTCATTCTACCTGGTTGTTTTTTGGTGGAGTCTTTAGGGTTTCCTTATACAACATCATGACAGGTTAACTTTCTCCTTTTCAGTTTGGATGCTTGTTATTTCTTCTTCTTATTTGATTGCTGTGGCTGAAACGTTCAGTATCATGTTGAGTAAGAGTGGTGAAAGCTTTCTCCTGGTCTCTTTTTTGATCTTAAGGGAATTGCTTTCAGTTTTGGCCCATTGAGTGTGTGTTGGCTGTGGGTCTGTCCTATATGGCCTTGATTATGTTGAGCTATGATCCTTCTACTGTCAGTTTCCTGAGAGTTTTGATCATACCTGTGTGCTGGATTTTATCAAATGCTTTTTCTACATCTATTGATATGATCGTGTGATATCTTTTGTATTGTGATATCACGTGTTTATAGATTTTCAAATACTGTACTGAACTAGCATCCCCAGAATAAATCCTATTTGTTCATGGTGTATGATATTTTTAATGTATTGCTGGATTCATTTTGCTACTATTTTGTTGAGAATTTCATCGTCTATGTTCATCAGAGATGTTGGCTTATAATTTTTTTCTTTGTAGTATCTTTATCTGGTTTTGAAATTAAAAAGTGCTGGTCTCCTAAAAGAGAGCTTGAGGCCCTGGCTGGTTGGCTCAGTGATAGAGCATCGGCCTGGCATGCATGAGTCCTGGGTTCGATTCCCGGCCAGGGCACATAGGAGAAGCACCCATCTGCTTTTCCACCTTCTCCATCCTCTCTGTCTCTCTCTTCCCCTCCTGCAGCCAAGGCTCCATTGGAGCAAAGTTGGCCCAGGCACTGAGGATGGCTCTGCGGCTTCTGCCTCAGGTGCTAGAATGGTTCTGGTTGCAATGGAGCAACGCCCCAGATGGGCAGAACATCACACCCTGGTGGGCATGCCGGGTGGATCTTGGTCCGGAGCAGGCGGGAGTCTGTCTGACTGCCTCCCCATTTCCAACTTCAGAAAAATACAAAAAATGAAAAAAGAATAAAGAGAGCTTGAAATCTTCCCTCCCCTCGAATTTTTTGGAATAGTTTGAGAAGGCTAGGTGTTAGTTCTTCTTTGACTGTTTGGTCAAATTTGCTTGTGAAGCCTCTGGTCTAGAACCTTTGTTTCCTGGGAATTTTTCGATTCCTGCTTCACTGTTTTTTACTTGTAATTTGTTAATTCAGATTTTTGGATTCTTTCTTATTCAGTTTTGGTAGATAATATGTTTCTAAGAATTTATCCATTTTGTTGGCATATAGTATTTGTTGTATTTTCTCACAATCCTTTGTATTTCTTTTGTGTCGGTTGTTACCTGTCCTCTTTATTTTGATTTTATTTATGTGGATCCTCTCTTTTTTTTCTTCTTGATGAGTATGGTTATAGGTTTGTCAATCTTGTTCATCTTTTCAAAGGACCAGCTTTTCAATCAATTGATCTTTTGTATTATATTTTTCAGTCTTTTTTTTTATTGTATTTTCTGAAGTTGGAAACAAGAAGGTAGTCAGACTCCTGCATGCACCTAACTGGGATCCATACGGCATGCCAACCAGGGGGCAATGCTCTGCCCATCTGGGACATCGCTCCATTGCAACTAGAGCCATTCTAACACCTGAGGCAGAGGCCACAGAACCATCCTCAGCGCCCGGGCCAACCTTGTTCCAATGGAGCCTTGGCTGCAGGAGGGGAAGAGAAAGAGAGGAAGGAGAGGGGGAGAGGTGGAGAAGCAGATGGGCGCTTCTCCTGTGTGCCCTGGTTGGGAATCGAAATCGGGACTGCTGCACGCCAGTCCGACGCTCTACCACTGAGCCAACCGGCCAGGGCTATTTTTCAGTCTTTATGTCATTTCTTTCTAATCTCATCTTTATTATTTTTTTCCTTCTTTTTCCCCTTGACTTTGTGTGTTCTTCTTTCTCTAGTGTCTGTACGTGTAAAGTTAGATTGTTTTTTGGAGATTTATCTTACATCTTGAGGTAAGCCTGTAATGCTATGAATTTCCCTCTCAGGACTGCTTTTGCTTTGTCCCATTGATTTTTGGTTGTTGTGTGTTCATTTTCTCTTGTCTCCAGGTAACTTTTGATTTGTTTTTTTATTTCATTTTTAACCTGGTCATTGTTTAGTAACTGTTATATAGCCTACATATGTTTGAATGTTTTATATATTTTTTAATTGTAATTGATTTCTAATTTCATACCATTATGGTCAGAAAAGATGCTTTTTCTGACTTTAATATTCTTGAATTTATGAAGACTTATTTCATGTTCTAATATGTTGTCTGTCTTTGAGAATGTTCCATGTGCATTTGAGAAGAATGTATGTTCTGCTGCTTTGGTGTGAAATATTCTGTGAATATGAATTAAATCCCTCTGATCCAGTGCATCATTTCAAGTTGCTGTTGTCTTGTTGATTTTTTGTCTGGAAGATGTATCCATTGAGGTCAGTGGGGTGGAGAAATCTTCTATTATGACTGCAGTGCTGTCGGTTTCTCACTTAATGTGCACCAAGATCATCTTTATATTATTTATTTAGGTGTTCCTGTGTTCGGTGCACATGTTTACAATGGTTATATCCTCTTGCAGCACCAATCCCTTTAGTGTTATGTAGTGACCTTCTTTGCTTCTTGTTATGGCCTTTGTCTTGATTTGAGCACAGCCACCTGGTTCTTTTCTTCTTCCCAATTTGCATGGAATAATTTTTTGCATCACTTCACTTTCACTCTGTGCATATGTATTCCTCTTCTGTGATTTCTTCTGTACAGCGGGGACGTGGTTCATATTTTCTTTTTCATTATACAACCCACTGTCTTTTCATTGGATGATTTAATTTATTTCCATTTAAGGTTTTTATTGATAGTCAAATCTTGCCCTCTTATTCTTTATATCTGTGTTCCACTCTCTTTTTTTCTTTACCTTTGTAAAACATGCTTTTAACTTTTTTTTTTTTTTTTTTGTAATACTGGTTTGTTGGAAATGAACTACTTTAGCCTTTTGGTCTTTATTTGGCCTTCAATTTTAAATGATAGCTCTGTTGGTAGAATAGTCTTGGTTGTAGGTATATTTTCTTCATCATTTTGAATACTTCCCACCAATCCTTTCTGGCATAATATTCCTGTAGAGAAGTTAGCTGTCTCACCTTTAGGAATATACACTAAGAACACCAGAGAACTGTTCCAAAAGGAGAAATGCACCCCCATGTTTATGGCAGCATTGTTCACAATAGCGAAGATCTGGAAACAGCCCAAGTGTCCGTCAGTGGACGAGTGGATTAAAAAGCTTTGGTACATATATACTATGGAATACTACTCAGCCAAAAGAACTGATGACATCGGATCATTTACAATAACATGGATGGACCTTGATAACATTATACTAAGTGAAATAAGTAAATCAGAAAAAACTAAGAAGTATATGAATCCATACATAGATGGGACATAAAAATGAGACTCATTGACATAGTTTAGAGTCTTATGCGAGCTTCATTGTAGGTAACTAATGCTCTATCTTTTGTTGCTTTTTTATTTTATTTTTTGTAGGTACTTACCACTCTATCATTTTGTTCTCTCTTTGCATTGGCTAGATAGCTCATTTCGTTAGAGTGTTGTCTGAAAGCACAGAGATTGCTGGTTTGAATCCTGGTCAAGGTACATACAGGAACAGATCTATGTTTCTGTCTCTCTCTCTCTCTCGCTTTCTCTCATGTAAAAATCAATCAATTTATCAAATAGAAAAACAACAAAATCAGATTCACTCTTTGTCTTTAACCTTTACCATTGTAATTATGGTATATCTTGGTGTGCATTTCTTGATTAAAATTTTGTATTGTGAACCTCTGGGACTTTTCACCTGTTTACGGAACTTTCAGTCATTATTTTTCAAACAGGTAGGGAAGCAGAGAGACTGACTCCCACATGTTAGTGACCGGGAACCACCTGGCAAGCCTACTAGGTAGCAATCCTCAGCCCATCTTGGGCGTTGCTCCATTGCAACTAGAGCGATTCTACCACCTGAGGCAGAGGCCATGAAGCCATCCTCAGTGCCCGAGCCAACTCTACTCCAATGGAGCCTTGGCTGCGGGAGGGGAAGAGAAAGAGAGAGAAAGGAGAGGAGAAAGGGTGGAGAAGGAGATAGGCACTTCTCCTGTTTGCCCTGACCGGGAATCAAACCGGGTTATCCACACACCGGGCATATGCTGTACCACTGAGCCAACCAGCCAGGTCCTCAAACAGGTTTTGATTTCTTGCTCAATCTCCTCCTTCTTCTTCTACCCTGTGCTGTAGTTGTTGTTACGCTTGATGTTGTCCAAGCGGTTCCTTATAATTTCTTTTATTTTTCTAATCTTTTTGATGATCTGCTTCAGTGTTTACTATAAATAGCTAATAAATTCTGCTTCATCTAACCTGCTACTGATTCCTTCTAGTGTATTCTTCATTTCAGATATTGTTTTCTTCATTTCTGACTGGCTCCATTTTATGGTTTCTATCTCCTTTTTAAGATTTAGTGTTTCTTTGTTTAAGTTTTCACTGAGATCACCCATTCTTCCACTGAGGTCTTTGAGCATCTTTATAACTGTTGTTTTAAGCCCTGCTTCTGGTATGTTGATTACTTCTATTTCATTTACATCTTTTCCCTGGGATTCTTTTTTTCTTTCGTTTGGGGTATAATTTTGGTCTCCCCATTTTGTCTCTGTGTATTAGGTGGATCAGCTATGGCTCCCAAACTTGTGACGATTGGTTTATGAAGTAGGTGTCTTGTTGGGCTCAGTGGTGCTATGTTCCAGATCTCCTGAGCACAGTGCTCCAGGAATGTTCCTGGTGGGTTATAGATGAGTCTTGAATGCTGTTGGCCATTTCTTGGGAGGACTTAACCCTTCAGTCTGTCTGATTATAAAGATGAACCTCAATCATTGTGTTGAGTCCCTGTGCAGGGGCTGCACCCCAATGTGGAATTGTTCCCAGGAAGGAGTGGTGCCTTCTAACATCTTTCTTTGGGTTTTCCACCTGTGTGGCTGGTTGGGTCAAGATCTGGTGTTTACTGTAGCCCACCGCTCTTGTGTTGGTTTTCGGGCACCTAGGTGAGGTGGAGGTACAGGTCTGTTTCAGGTGTTGTGTGTAACGGGCTTTGAGCTACCTGTCTGGAGTTAAATCATGTTATTTCCTATGGCATCTACTGGGGCTGGGTGTGTGTTTGATGGGTAAGTCTGTGTACAATGGGCAGCTTCCTCCAGCTTAGATCTGGGTACAGATTTATAAAGTTCCAGGGCTCTTTGAGGTCCACTGCTACCTATCAGCTACACTGCCTCCCCTTGGGGTTTCATGGTATTCCTCGAGAACATTCTAAAGAAAGACTATAAAGTGGGCCCAGGTTGGCTGCCACCCACAGTCCCTTCCACAGGTTATGAGCTTGTAGGCAGTGTGACCAGAGTTGGGCGGACAGGGCTAGTGGGTCCCCTGCTTGGGGAACATGCATTCAGGCACTCAGTGAGGGGAAAGTGTATCCTACTTCACAGCCATACTACCACTCCATCTGTGCCAGACTCTCCAACTCTAGCTCTTCCAGGAGAAGCATGCCTCAAGTTCAGGTTGGGTGCAGCCAGCTGTACCTGCTGTAGGAACATGTTTAGCTGGAATGTGCTACCAGAACTTGGGATGAAAGATAAAAAGAGTCTCCCCTCGTGTGTGGTGGTGATGGACCCGTAGGAGGCGGCTAAGCACTTCATTCTGGTCCTAGACATTAGCCTCTAAGGGAGACACACTCAGAATCTTTTAATTCTGAGCTATACACCCTTCCCCCTGGGGAACTGAGCGCAGCAGGGCGGGGCATCCAGACATGAATTGACAGATCCAAACAATCTCCCGTTGGGGGTGGTGCCTGGAAGCCTGTCTTCCCTTCACAGGCCAAATGATCTAGTATTCAATGAAGGTCCTAGCTCTGAGCAGCTCTCCGATGCCCACACAGAACTGATCTCAGCAGGACAGGGCCTCTGTCTGCCAGAAAGACAGGTCAAATGAGTCTCCTGTTGGGAGAAGAGCAGGGCCTGAGCTTGTATGAATGATAGGAGTGGTCCCCCTGTGATGTACCTACACAGCTCTCCTTCTGGCTATCTTATTCCAGGACGGAATCCCTGGGAGCTGCACTCTAAAAGTATCAGCTGTGTGGGGCCTGATTCCCCTGTCTGAATGGACTCAGCAGAGTGAGGCCACAGGGACTGGAAGGGCGGACTAAGTCATTGATCCGGTGGGGCTGTGGGGTTCCCACTGTGCACTTGAGGTGGGAAAGATTGGTCCCATTTTCAAGATTCACAGCCCAATTGGTGTCTCAGTTTCTGCGAAGAATTTATCAAGTAAAAGAGCTCTCCAAAAGAGCCTGCCGGTCCAGCCGCAGACCCCTGTGCAGGACCCAAGTTTGGCAGTCATGTCCCCAGTAGTCGGAGGACCAGGTGTAGTACTCGCCAACTGGTACTGTAAATGTAGGAGTGCTCGACCCTAGGAAGGCTGCATCTGTGTCTCTAGCAGACTCCCTTCTCTCCCAGGTGGGCTGTATCCACCGATTTTCACCACCAGATGCTACGTGGTTGACTCCGCCAATCTGAAATCAGAAAAGACAGGCCCACAAGACAGATAAAAACTGGAATCTGCTGTTTCAAAATGAGCTAAAAGACATTAGGGAAAACAGTGCAAACGAGGATAGAACATGGCAAAGGAGGGTATGGGGAGTTATTATTGAAAGGACCCCAATTTTCTGTTTGGAAATACGAAAAGCTCTGGAAATAGAACATGCTTGGAAATACTGCCCATGGATGTTTGTTTTGGGTTGACTGTTTCCATGACTAGATTTAGTGAGTCAGAAACTGTCTTGCTTCCTCCATCTTTCTCAAGTCCCGTTCAGTGTTTTGAATAATTATTTTAAAATTGGAAGGTAGTGAAAGCTGCATCCTAGCATGGGCGCACTGAATATGACTGAATTATGTACTTAAAAATAGTTATGGTAAATGATATTTTGCTGAAATAAAAAAGCTGAAAGAACCACAAAGCAGAATTAGGTGAGATGACAGAACTCAGTACAGAATTTTCTTTTTAGTGTGAGGCCGGGAGACAGATATGGGAACATCAAGCTCTTCCTGTATGTGCCCTGACCCGGGATCGACCCGGCAGCCTCTGCTCTTTAGAACGATGCTACAGCCAACCGAGCTCTCCAGCCAGGGCTAGGACAGAATTAACAATAAAAGAAAATATTTCAGAAATGAAGACTAAAATATAATACAAGAATGAATGACAAATTGGGTAATGCCTTAAGAAAACAAATGAAATAAATGAACTTTAGAAGTTAAAAAGAAGATAAAGAGAATATAGAAAAATGGCAAATAGAAAAGAAAGGCCAGAAACCCAGTACATTTCTGAAAAGCATACTAGAAATAGAATTGAAAATTTACTATACCATAAAAGTGACATTATAAATTAGTGGGACAGATTCATGATAAATTGTTGTTCATACATGTTGGAGTTCAAGTATTTTTCTGATAGGATCAGAATCCACAGCATGGCAACTGTAGTGTCCCTAAGGGAGGAGGGAAATTAGTGGTTGGGGAACGTGGGGAAAAGGGTGAAATTTCATTGAATACCCTTCTGTATCATTCTTAAGTTCTATCATGTGAATCTATGACCTCTGAGGTTGGGCCTCAACCACTAGCTCCGCCTATAGCTAGGTCTTAATCTTGGGGAAGTACTTGAAATTCTCCAAGCCTATCTCCTTAACTGTGAAATAGAGTATGTTAGCCCGGTGCTGCCTGTCACAGAAGGAGCTCTCAATAAATATAAATTACTGGTGTAAACAACTCACTGTCCATCAGCTAACGAGTGGCTGAACAGAAGTGGTAGATCCTCTCAATAGACTATTATCAAATGATAAATGGAATGAAGCACTGACACTCTCTATTACATGGATGAGCGTTGAAACATGCTAAGTAATAGAAGCCAGAGAAAACGTCACACATTGTATTCTTTCACATATATGATATCATCAGAAGAGACAGATACAGACAGACAGAAAGTGGGCTAGTGATCCTTAGGGGCTGGAGGAGGAAAAACTAAGAGTGACAGCTAACAGGTAAGTGAGTATCATTTTCAGCCGATGAATATCTTATGCATTAGATTGGATTGTGGTTGCACAGTGGATAGAACATTAACCTGGAATGCTGATGTCACTAATGCGAAACCCTGGTCTTTCAGGTCAAGGCACATAAGCAAGCAATGAACAACTAAGTGAAGTAATTATACTTCTTGCTCATTCGCCTCCGCCCCTCCTGTCTCAATAAAATCCTATTAAAAAAGTTACGGGTTAGGCCCTGGCCGGTTGGTTCAGTGGTAGAGCGTTAGCCTGGCGTGTGGGGGACCCGGGTTCAATTCCCGGCCAGGGCACATTGGAGAAGTGCCCATTTGCTTTTCCAACCTCCCCCCTCCTTCCTCTCTGTCACTCTCTTCCCCTCCCGCAGCTGAGGCTCCATTGGAGCAAGGATGGCCCCGGCACTGGGGATGGCTCCTTGGTCTCTGCCCCAGGCGCTAGACTGGCTCTGGTCACGGCAGAGCGACGCCCCGGAGGGGCAGAGCATCGCTTCCTGGTGGGCAGAGCATCGCCCCTGGTGGGCTGGCCGGGTGGATCCCGGTTGGGCGCATGCGGGAGTCTGTCTGTCTCTCCCCGTTTCCAGCTTCAGAAAAATACCAAAAAAAAAAAAAAAAAAGTTATGGGTTAGATAATGATGATGAAAAGAAAAAGTTAATGATTATGATTGCACGAGTTTCTAAATGAACTAAATGTTACAGAATTGACACTTTAAAAGGGTGACTGTTATAGTTTGTAATTTATATTTCATTAAAACATAATTTTTAAAATACAAATTACCTATTTTCCCATGGTAATTTTTCCATTTCTCTCTTCTTTTATTCCTTTTTTTTTTTCTATGAACTTCGAACTCTCACCAACCCTCACTCCCTCCAGCTGCCCCGGGAGACCTTTCAAGGAGCATTGTGAACTGATACCTGTGACCTACGGCTGTTCAAGCGGAGACCTAGATCTCATGAGCACCTGTTACTCCTGCTACGTGTGAATGGACGTGTCCCGTGGATTAGCTTGTGGAATTGGCTTTTTGATGTCAGTCAGTCAAGAAGGCAGGTGCATCGTCAGACATGGAGCAGACCCTACTGGCCTTACAGTTATGATCCTGGCCTCTCCTAAAGTTTGATCTCGTCTACCAGTAACCTCCGAATCCTGTACTCTGCATGCCTGGTTGGCCACCTACTGGCACTTGTGAATACTTGAGACTTGAAATTGAGGATTTGTTCCTCCACATCCTATGTGACCTCTGCCCATTGCTGAACTTCACAAGTAAATTGGCACAGTGTTGCTGGCCATGTGTGTTCTAAAGGTGAAGTGAAGAAGTGCATTAGGGGCCCTTCTGCATAGGTGTTGAGTAAGTACTGATTAGATCTTAGTTCTGTTCTGCCTGGGCTTCCTACTGCGGAAGTTCACTTGGCTAGGAGTTCGTCATCAGCTGCCCTCCAGATAACTCTAGGAAGATTCCCCTGGTTTGTACTCACCTTCCCCACTGCAATCATACATGGATAAGGCAACACAAATCTTAGGGAAATGTGTCCTGAATCTGTTTTCTGAAATACTTGTCTGCTGCTCAGGAGACATTAAGACTGCCTCCAGGAGACACTTTGCACACTTCTGGTCGACCTAGGCTTCTCTTCCACCACCTTCAACTCTTTTTAAATGTGGTTCCACTGCACAACCACAGTCCAATCTAATGCATAATTTTATATAAAATTACATTTTGTCTCTAACCTCTGACCCTGCTTCTCACGTTTGCCAATTTCCCCTCACCTCTTTTATTTATAAACCCATAACATCTCTTACTTTTGGGCTTTCCAGCATGGACTCTGTTCCTTCCTTTTCTTCAGTTCTTACCCTTGTCTCTGCCAGTCTCATCCATGGCCAATTCTTTATTCATATGTTGACTTTGATTCCCACCCCACCAAAGAAAACCACAGGAACAGCATCTCACAGGTCAAGAGAATTCTTTATTACTCATCTAGTAATTCTATTTCACTTACTTATTCTTTTTTTTTCTTTTAAAGATTATACTTATTTATTTGTAGAGAGAGGAGAGAAAGAAAGAGAAAGAGAAAAGAAGGAGGAAGCATCAACTGTAATAATATGTTCTTTGACCTGGCAAGCAGGGGATTTCAATCCAACAACCTCATTGTCCCAGGTTGAGACTTCATCCACTGCACCACCACAGGTCAGGCTAAATATATATCAAAACAGGGAAATGTGTATCTATCTATTTGTTTCTCTATGGAATAACATCTGGTATCTAAATCGTTACCAACAATTCTAGCATATATTTTTTCAATTTTTATTGATTTCCACTTATTGTGTTTACATAGATTCTAGTGTTCCCCCTAAGGCATCCCCCCACCTCTGTGTTTCCCTAACATCTCCCTTGTCCTCCCACCAACGCCTTCCCCTCTTCCCTCCAGAATTTGCATTTCTGCTCTCTATAACGCTGTGTTATGAGTACATAATCTCACCAATCTCTTTCCTTTCTCTGATCCCATCCTCTCATCCCCTTTCCCTCCGTCCACTTTTCCTCTGGTCCCTTTGATCCCACCTCTGTCTCTATTCTATTACTCAGTTCACGTTGTCCATTGGATTCCTCAAATGAGTGAGGTCATGTGATATTTTTCATTCTCTGCCTGGCTTATTTCACTTAACATAATAGTTTCCAGGTCCATGCATGTTGTCGCAAAAGGTAGGATTTCCTTCTTTTTCATGGCTCCATAGTATTCCATTGTGTGTATGTACCACTACTTTTTAATCCACTCGTCCACTGATGGACACTTGGACTGTTTTCAGATCTTGGCTATTGTAAACAATACTGCCATAAACATGGGAGTGCATTTCTTTTTTTGAATCAGTGATGTGGTGTTCTTAGGATATATTCCTGAAAGTGGGATGGCTGGGTCAAAAGGCAGTTCCATTTTTAATTTTTTGAGGAATCTCCATACTGTTTTCCACAGTGGCTGCACCAGTCTGCATTCCCACCAGCAGTACAGGAGGGTTCCCTGTTCTGCACAACCTTGCCAGCACTTATTCTGTGTTGTTTTGTTAATGAGCACCATTCTGACTGGTGTGACCTGAGATCTCATTGTGGTTTTAATTTGCATTTCTCTAACGATAGTGATGTTGAACATTTTTTCACATGCCTATTGGCCATCTAACTGTCCTCTTTGGAGGAATGTCTATTCATTTCTTTTGCCCATTTTTTGATTGTATTGTTTATCTTCCTGGTGTTGAGTTTTACAAGTTCTTTATAAATTTTGGTTATTAATCCATTATCAGACGTATTGTTGAATATGTTCTCCCATTGTGTGGTTTGTCCTTTTATTTTGTTTATGTTGTCTTTAGCTGTGCAAAAGCTTTTTAGTTTGATATACTCCCATTTGTTCATCCTGTCCTTTATTTCACTTGCCCGTGAAGATAAATCAGCAAATATATTGCTGTGAGAGATGTCAGAGAGCTTATTGCCTATGTTTTCTTCTCAGATGCTTACTGTTTCACAACTTACATTTAAGTCTTTTATCCATTTTAAGTTTATTTTTGTGAATGGTGTAAGTTCATGTTTTCTTTTTTTGTTTGGGTTTTTTTTTGTTTGTTTTTGTTTTTTTTTTATTTTTCCGAAGCTGGAAACGAGGAGGCAGTCAGACAGACTCCCGCATGCGCCCGACCGGGATCCACCTGGCATGCCCACCAGGGGGTAATGCTCTGCCCCTTTGGGGCATCGCTTTGTTGCATCCAGAGCCATTCTAGCGCCTGAGGCATAGGCCACAGAGCCATCCCCAGCGCCCGGGCCATCTTTACTCCAATGGAGCGTCAGCTGCGGGAGGGAAAGACAGAGACAGTGAGGAAGGAGAGGGGGAGGGTTGGAAAAGCAGATGGGTGCTTCTCCTCTGTGCCCTGGCCGGGAATCGAACCGGGGACTCCTGCACGCCAGGCCGACGCTGTACCGCTGAGCCAACCGGCCAGGGCAAGTTCATGTTTTTGCATGTAGCTGTCCATTTTTCCCATAACCATTTTGTTAAAGATACTGTCTTTACTCTATTGTATGCTCTTACGTCCTTTGTCAAATATCAGTTTTCCATAAAAGTCCGGGTTTATCTCTGGGTTCTCTATTTTGTTCTATTGATCTATCTGCCTGTTCTTATGCCAGTACCGGCTGTTTTCTATACAATGACCTTATAGTATAACTTGATATCAGGAAGTGTGATACCACCACTTTATTCTTTTTTTTTAATGATTGCTGAGGCTATATATTTTTTGGTTCCATATGAATTTTTAGAATATTTGTTCTATATCTTTGAAGTATGTCATTGGTATTTTAATGGGAATTGCATGGAATTTATAAAATTGCTTTGGGTAATATAGACATTTTAGTGATGTTTATTCTTTCTATCCATGAACACAGTATAGCTTCCACTTGTTTGTATCTTCCTTGATTTCTTTTATCACTGTTTTTTAATTTTTCAAGTACAAGTCTTTAACCTCCTTGGTTAAATTTACTCCTGGGTACTTTTTTGTTGTTGTTGCAATAGTGAAGAGGATTGTTTTCTTAATTTCTCTTTCTGACAGTTCATTGTTGATGTATAAAAATGCCTCTGACTTATGAATATTAATTTTATATTCTGTTACCTTACTGAATTCATTCATCAGGTCCAGTAGTTTTTTGACTGAGACTTTAGGATTTTCTATGTCCAGTGTCATATCATCAGCAAAAAATGATAGTTTTACTTCTTCTTTTCCAATGTGGATGCCTTCTTCTTGTCTGATTGCTTTGACTAGGACTTCCAGATCTATGATGAGTAAGAGTGGTGTAAGGGGGCACCCCTGTCTTGTTCCTGATCTTAATGGAATTGCTTTTAAGTTTTGCCCATTGAGTATGATGTTGGCTGTGAGTTTGTCATAGATGGCCTTTATCATGTTGAGGTATGTTCCCTGTACTCCCACTTTGCTGCAAGTTTTGATCATAAATGGGTGCTGGATTTTATCAAAAGCTTTTTCTGCAACTATTTATATAATCATGTGATTTTTTTTTTCTCCTTTCTTTTGTTTATGTGATGAGTCACATTGTGATTTGCGTTTATTGTACCACCTTTGCCTATGAAGAATAAATCCCACTTGATCATGATGTATGATCTTTTTCATGTATTGCTGGATCTGGTTTGTAATATTTTGTTGGCAATTTTAGCATCTAAATTCATCAGGGGTATTGGCCTGTAGTTTTCTTTTTATTGTCTTTGGCTGGTTTTGAAATCAGAATTATGCTTGTCTGGTAAAAGGGGAATTTTTTGAAATAGCTTGAGAAGGATGCAAGTTAGTTCTTTTTTGAATATTTGGTAGAATTTGCCTGTGAAGCCATCTGGCCCCGGGCTTTTGTTTGTTGGGAAGTTTTTGATAACTGTTTCTATCTCATTTGTTGTAATCTGTCTGTTTAGGTTTTCTGATTCTTCCAGATTGATATTTGAAAGATTATATGTTTCAAAGAATTTGTCCATTTCACCTAGGTTGTATAATTTTTTGGCATACAATTCTTCATAGTATTTTCTTACAAGCCTTTGTATTGTATTTTTGCTGTGTCAGTTTTTACTTCTCCACACTCATTTCTAATTTTGTTTATTTGAGTCCTCTCTCTCTCTCTCTCTTTTTTTTTTTTTTTTTTTTTTTGGTGAATCTGGTTAAAGGTTCATCAATCTTGTTTATATTTTCTTTTTTTATGAATTTTAAAGGGTTGACATTGATAAATCAGGGTACATATGTTCAGAGAAAATATCTTCAGGTTATTTTGACATTTGATTATGTTGCATTCCCATTACCCAAAGTCCAATTGTCTTCCATCACCTAACTGGTTTTCTTTGTGCCCCTCCGCTCCCCCAACATCCTCCCTCTCCTCCCCCCCCACCTCATAATCCTTACAATCTTCTCCATGTCTCTGAGTTTTATTTTTATGTCCCACCTATGTATGGAATCATATAGTTCTTATTTTTTTCTGATTTGCTTATTTTGCTCAGTATAATGTTATCAAGGTCCATCCATGTTGTTGTAAATGATCCGATGTCATCTTTCTTCTGGCTGAGTAGTATTCCATAGTATATCTGTACCGAAGCCTTTTTTTTTTTTTTTTCTGAAGCTGGAAACTGGGAGGCAGTCAGACAGACTCCTGTATGTGACCGACCAGGATCCACCCGGCATGCCCACCAAGGGGCAATGCTCTGCCCATCTTGGACCGTCGCTCTGCCTCAATCAGAGCCATTCTAGCACCTGAGGCGGCGGCCACGGAGCCATCCTCAGCGCCCGGGCAAAATTTGCTCCAGTGATACCTTGGCTGCTGGAGGGGAAGAGAGATACAGAGAGGAAGGAGAGGGGGAGGGGTAGAGAAGCAGATGTGAGCTTCTCTTGTGTGCCCTGGTCGGGAATCGAACCCAGGACTCCTTCACGCCAGGCTGACGCTCTACCACTGAGCCAACCGGCCAGGGCCTTTACCAAAGCTTTTTAATCCACTCGTCCACTGACAGGCACTTGGGCTGATTCCAGATCTTCGCTATTATGAACAATGCTGCCATAAACATGGGGGTGCATTTCTTCTTTTGAAACAGTGCTGTAGTATTGCTGTTGATCTTGCCCTTTATGTCCATCAAAATCTACCTATATATTCAAGTGCTGCTATATTAGGTGCATAGGTATTTATAATGGTTGTATCTTCCTGTTGGATTGCTCCCTTTATCTCATTATGTAGTGATCTTCTTTATCCCTTACTATAGCTTTTGTATAAAGTCTATTTTGTCAGATATAAGTATTGTGTTATGCCACTTTTTTTCATTTCCTTTTGCATAATGTATTTTTTTCCATGCCTTTACTTTCAGTCTATGTGTATCTTTTGTTTTGAGGTGGGTCTCGTATAGACAGCATATGTATGAGTCCTGTTCTTTTATCCACGCAGCTATCCTATGTCTTTTGATTGTAGCATTTAACCCATTTACATTTAGGGTTTCTATTGATATGTAATTGTTTATTGCCATTTTATTCTTTAGGTGTATGTTCCTCTTATTCTAGATTTCCCCTCCCCCCTTTGTTCTATTTACAACAGGCTCCTTATCATTTCTTACAGCATTGCTTTGGTTGTAATGAATTTCATGCGTGGCTTTTTTTTTTATCTAGAAAGCTTTTTATGTCTCCTATTTTAAACAATAGCCTTGCTGGATAAAGAAGTCTCGGTTGTACGCTCTTGTTCTACATTACCTTGAATATTTTTTGCCATTCCTTTCTGGCTTTAAGTGTATCTGTTGAGAAATCGGATGTCGTCCTATGGGTGCTCCTTTGTAGGTGATTGATTGCTTTTCTCTTACAGCTTTTAGTATTCTTTCTTTATCTCTTAGCTTTGGTATTTTAATTATGATGTGTGTTGGTGTAGGTCTTTTTGGGTTTCTTTTTAATGGGATTCTCTGTGCTTCTTGAACTAGTGTGACTTTTTCCAGAATCAATTTAGGGAAGTATTCAGCTATGATTTCTTTAATCAGGTTCTCTATCCCTTGTTCTTTCTCTTCTTTTCAGGAATCTCTATTATTTGGATGTTTTTTCTCTTCATATTGTCACAGAGCTCTCTTAGAGTTTCCTCAGACATTTTGATCTTTTTTGTTGTTGTTGTTTTACTTTCATGCTTTTGCTTATCTTGTCCTCTAAATTGCTGATTCGATCCTCTACTTCATCCAGCATGCTTTTAATTCCTTCTAGTGTAGTCTTTATTTCTAATACTGTGTTTGTCATTTTTGTCTAATTCTTTTCTATGATTTGAATGTCCTTTTTGATGCTAGCTATCTCTTTGTTTAGGTGCTGATTTTGTCCATCTATTGTTGCCCTAAGATCCTTGAGCATCCTAAGAATCATTATTCTAAACTTTGCATCTTGTATCTTAGTTATTTCCATTTTATTCAGTTCTTTTTCTTGAGATTTCTCTTGTTGATTCATTTGAGTTGCATTTCTCTGTCTTCGCATTTTATCTCTGTATAGACTGCTGCTTTGGATGTGATGTTTGTGTAGCTAGCTGAGTATAGGGTTGGTGTTGTCTGCCTCCAGGTTTCAGTTGTGTTATTTCTCAATCTTCTTGGGATGGTTTCAGCTGTTTGTAATCCACTGTGGGCTACATGTCTGCTGCTACTACTCTTTTTGCTGTTTGTGACAGCATTTTCTATGTCTTAGCTGGATCTTGTTTTAGGAGCCTTTCCTTAAGATACCACTCTATGGTTGTTAGGTCCTGAGCTGATGCTCTCCGTATCTGGCTGCTGGATGTACCAGCACTGGACCTACCTGGCCGAAACCTTGCGTAGACCTGTGGGGGTCATTGCTTTTGACTGGCCCTTAGCAACATCCTTGGACCTACAGGTGATCCAGAATTTGTGTTTACCTCTGCTGGGCCCTGATGCCATTGTAACTATCAAGTACACTCCTAGGTTGGCTTTTATCCACTCTTGGCCAGTGTGTGTGGCCTCTCTATTTCTAAGCAAAGGTGTTTCCACGGGCCCGCCTCTGCCTCCTCAAGCACTCAGGCACTTGGGCACCAGTGCGGGCTCACGGGCTGCACTTTGGGCTGCTCATGGGCGCGGGAGGCTTCTTTCTTCCCTGGACTCAATTCCTGTGAGTGCTTGGGGTGCCTCTCTAGGCTCTGACCCTGTGGACATGAGGGATTTTTCTTAGGGCTCTACTCCTTTCCTATTTAGAGTGGTTTGCTGTGCTCTTTGTGGGTGTTCAGGCTGCCTCTCCGGGCTGCACCCCGTGCAGGCGCAAGGGAAGCCTCTTCAGGCTCCACCCGAATTTGCTCTGTGCACAAGCAATGCAGCTAATGCCACACCTGGGCCTTTTTGTCCATTTGAGGGTGCTCAGCAGGTTAGGGGGACTGTGTAATTCAGACCTCACCACTCAAAACCTGTGTCCCTGATGTGCCCCCTGCTTCTAAGTGATTCTTTGTGCTGACAGAAGTAGGAGAGCCTCCAGTGGGCGAGGTAATTGCTTGTCTTTGCTTGCTGCTACTTTCAAGAAAAATGGCCACTTTAGATATGGGGAACGAGTCAGCACAGGAATTAGAGTAGCTGTCTCTCGTAATCTTTCCCTATGCCTTCGAGATTACACTCTCCTCTCGCAACTCCAGTCCTCTCAGCGCTCCTCGCTTTTGCTTCCGGACCCCCATGTAAGTGGCTATGAAGGAGGTTTTCTGTGCGGTCCCTTGAAGACAGAACCTGGGTCTAAGAGTTCTGTCTGTCTCCTGCAAACAGTAACCTAGCACTTCTTTCAGCTAAATACAGTTCATACGCCTACTCTAGTCTCTGGGGCTCCAGGCTGTGTTTCTGGTCCTGTGGCTGAGGACCTACAACTCTCCAGAAAAATCACCCACTATGAGAGACCTCCAGGTCACCTCTTGCTTTTGGGATCGGAGCAGCCCTTTCCATGTCTCTGCCTTTCCTACCTGCTCATTGTGGTTCCTTCGGTGTTATTTGGTTATAGATTTCTCTTAGTTTAGTCCAAAGTTGGTTTTTCAAGATGATTGTTTCTAAGTTAGGTTGTCTTCCACTTTGGTTCTGGGAGGTAGGAGTTGTAACATCCTCCTACTTCATTGCCATTTTTCTATCTGTGTTCTAGGATCTCTTATATCACAAAGCCATAGTATTGAGAGATTCCCATTTACTATTCCCTCTCAATGAGGTGTTTCCCCAATTCCCTCTCAAAGAGGTATTTCCCCAATACAGTACTTTTGGAAGCATGTTTTTTTTGCTGTAGTTCAGCCATTTTCATTGTGGTTTCTCGTTCTGGCCTCTGCTGCTCTGTGATGGGCATTGACAATATTGATCCAGGAACATTGGGTTTTCTCCAGGGAACTGGTTCCAAGGCAAAATCATGGAGTAAATACTGGTTCTGAGTCTTAGTTATGGCCCAGGACTTTGTCACAGCAATGTGAATGGGTTCCCACTAGAACAACATGGAAGATGATATTTTGTTGGGCACAGGCCTAGAAGCAGCAGAATGTAGAGCACTAGGACTGGTAGAATTGGTCAAACCTCGTCAGCCTGGTTTTTCAAAATTGGCCAAGCTTGTCTGGAAGGAGCTGCCAAAGATGCAGGAATTTCCCGGAATGAATTGGCTGTTATAGTTAGAGCTGGGTCAGTACCAAAACAGGCAGGATTGGATAAAGCTGGCCAGCAGTGTTGGTTAAAATTGTCCGAGCTGGCCTGGCAGGGGTTGGCTGAGATGAATGCACTGCAGTAGCCTGAGCTGAGTTAGAACCCGGGCAGGGTCAGCCACAGCATCCCGATGTGATGCCAGAGACTGTGGCCTGCGAGGAGCAGGTGGAGCTTGAGGCCTGTCCAAGGATTGAAAAGCCAAAGGTACCAAATTGACCTTCCCAGTAGGTGGCAGCTCCTTCTCAACACTGCCGTCTGGCTTCTGGGGTTTGACTTGAGTTTTCTCAGGATCATTGGCTTCATACAGGGTATCTAGCCATGGATTGATACCTGGGAGTAGCTGGAGGCCTTTGAAGTTGCTGAGTTTCCCAGGACTCGGGAGGATGAGAGTTCCGTTTTATTATCAATCTTCTTCCTCAGAGCATGAAAAACCTGCACAGACTGCAGCATGTGCATACCTAGGGCGCTTCCAGGCTTTTTGAAGGTTCTTGGATCAGCTCAGGTTGATTTTTTCTTCGCTTCATCTTGGGAATGGTTGGCTTCTCTTGTGCCTTGACTTTTTTCTCTGCTTCTTTGCAATATTCTGCTTTCCTTGGGTTTTTTTCTTTGGTTCTTTTTGTCTTTTCCTGCTCGTGGCCATTATGTGTGCTGAGCCTGCTGGATGCCCGTTCCTGAGGTTTGCTGTTGGAATCCTTGGCCATGTTTTCAGGAGCCGCATCACTGGCTGCAGCCTTGCACATCCCCACTTCTCCCACGAGCACGCAGTCAGGGAAGTCGGGCTGAATTTGGCCTTGGGAACATCACTGTTAGGCTCAGAGGCTGTATGTTTGTACCTCCTGGATTGAACAGAGGAAACCTGTGTGACACTTGACCTTCTCTGCAGTTCATTGAACTGGATGGCTCTGGTGTCTTCGGTTTTGCTTACCATGGGACTTTTAGATTGATCTAGATCATCCAAGGAACTTAAGACCTGTGGAAGGCAAATATCCTCCTCTAGTGCAGCGATGTATGCCAAACCATCATTAAGTTCAGTCACATTTTCAAACGTCTGTTGGTCCACCAGACTCAAGCTATTGTTTTCCAACCCAGTGCTTTCACAGCCCAGGTGCTCCTCTTGGCCAAGGGGATCAACGCAGGCCAGGACCTGGTGAATATCTGGGATTTCTAAAGGGAGCAGTGGAGGATTTGATTTTCTGTTGGAATTTGATATGTATCCAGGTGCTTTGAAAGCTTGGTTTTGATATAATCCCATTTTTGCTCTTTTCTTGTTCCTGGCTTTGAGCTGGAGGTAGTGATAGGAGATCACTAAAACTCTGGACTGGAATCACTGAAATGTCCTCTAAATCAGGTGATGGGTTACTCTCAAGTATGTGGACATTTCTATTAATGCAACACTTGGGGAATTCTGGAGTTGGTGGTAGACAGAATGTTTGATTTGAGGTTGCAATCCCAGGGAAGTCTCCATCACTACAAAGGAATCGAGGAGAAGTCAGTCAGTTTGTGTAAGTATAATGCTGTGCCTACCAACAATGCAGCAATCATGCGCCTTCCAACAATGGGAAAGGCATTTCTACAAACTCCTCTTATGGATTAGGAGAGTGCCCTGCACTAAGAGATAGGAGGAAAATGTTCTAGTTCTTACTGATCACCGTTTGATGTCTTATTTCATGGTTTTCTTTGTGTTTCACAGGCTTGTCGTAAGTCACATAATAAGTGAGGATGATTTTTAATTTGTTTTAAAAGTGTAGCATTCTCAAGTGGAATTCCTTTAATTCTCTCCACTTTCTTGAGTGAAGATGAACACTTCATACCACAGACTAAGAGAGAGAAGGGAGCTCTTCCTGATGAAATACATAAAGAGTGATCTATTTTTAGTGTGCTTGCTGGACAATGTCTTGGCCAGCAACTCCAGACAACATAGTTGTGCTAGTAGAATGCTGGTAAAGGTGGGCACTTCCCATGAGTGGCTGGAAAGAGGGGCCAGAAGCTGATGGCTGTAGCCGTGCTGAGCTCCCAGCTGGAGTAGAGACCCCAAAGATATTGAGACACTTCTTTTTAGGGAAGCTGCGTTGCTTACTACTGGAAGAGAGCCTCAGAGAATTTGAAGTCCCAAGTAACAGTGAATATTGGAAAGTCTATGTATGAACAAGAGGGTGGTAAAAATAATCAGTGAGATTGATAAACTCTCACTATGTTTGAAGAAAGGCATTGTCTTAAGCTTGTTGCTATCATAAAGCCTCTTTGCAGTCATCTTTGATATCAAAAATCCAACCACTTTTGATGGTTCTGAAAGCTGGAGGAGTTTTCTGCCCTGTATCAACTGCCTGCACTCCCAATGTGGACACAGAGTGCAGAAGACGCAAGCGGTGTGGTTCCTACTCTGTCCTCTAGGCCTGATACAACCACTCGCTGCCCTTTCTGCCTTTCCCTTGAGCCTGCACTAGTATTGATGTGTCTGCTCTTTTTTGGAATTGAAGCATTTTGCAAGCAAGCATTGTAGAGAGCTTCTGTTCTAACATTTTTATTATATGAGTGAGGCAACTGAGTCTCAAACAAGTCAGATAGACTTGTTCATTTTCTTTCATTATGGTACTATTATCGCCATATTACATAATCTCAGGATTCGACTTTTCTGCCAGGACTCTGCTCTGAGCCCAAAACAGTGCAATAGAACTTCTAATACAGATGTTTTTTATTCTTTAGAAAATAGTGTAATCTTCAATGTCTCATTTGGCTCT
The DNA here is from genome assembly GCF_036850995.1 of Saccopteryx leptura. Classification (NCBI taxonomy): domain Eukaryota; kingdom Metazoa; phylum Chordata; class Mammalia; order Chiroptera; family Emballonuridae; genus Saccopteryx; species Saccopteryx leptura. Next base: position 243,601,276 of record NC_089505.1, read on the forward strand.
CACAGTTTTCATGCTTTTGTCTTGAATTCCCATATAGGCAGTTAGTTGATAAATTTAAAGGGTCACCTGACCAAGATGTGGCACAGTGGATGGAGCGTCAGGCTGGGACACGAAGGATCCAGGTTTGAACTCCGAGGTTGCCGTCCCGAGTGTAGGCTCATCCAGGTTGAGCGCGGTCTCACCAGCTTCAGTGCTGGGTCACTGGCTTGAGTGTCGAATCATAGTCATGACCCCATGGTCACTGGCTTTAGACCAAGGTCGCTGGCTTAAGCATGGGTCACTCACTGTGCTTTAGCTCCTAGCCCCTGTCAAGGCACATGGGAGAAAGCAATCAATGAGCAACTAAGGTGCCCCAGTGAAGAATTGATGCTTCTCATCTCTCTCTTTTTTCCTTTCTGTCTTTCCTGTCCCTCTCTCACTCTTTCTCTCGCTGTCACAAAAAAGAATATAGAAGAATCTAGAGATATGCTAATATAAAAGATAGGCAAGAATGGCAGAATAATTTAGAAAAACATTAGTATACCCTAAAAGTGACATTTCAAATTAGTGGGACAGATTCACCAGTATACTGTGATGCATATATTTTGAAGTATAAGGAGTTTTCTGGTAGGATACACAGCATGGACAATGTAGTGTCTCTAAGGGAGGAGGAAAAATCAGTGTCTGGGGATGTTCAGGGAAAGGGTGAATTTTCACTAAAGAAACATTTGTACATTTCTGTGTTTGTATCATATCATTCAGTTACATCTGAAGTCTGTAACTGAACAACGGAAACCTAGGTTCAGGTATCTGTTACAAAAAAATAAATAAAGAAACCTCTTGAGATTGGTGCTGGTGTAAAAGGAAAGTGGTTTATTCAGGTGCCACAACCTGAGAGAATGGTGGACTTCTGTCTCAGATACTATCTGGTTTTCCTGTTCAAGCGCATGGCTCTTATGCTGGCAGGGAGGGGGATGTATAGTTTTTATCCAATTTTCTTGCTAGGTTTTGACACACTAGGGCCCTGTGCATTCATGTTTCTAGGTTTCAGTTCATTCTTTGAAAGAATCTTTTCTTGCAGTCTTGGTCAATATCTGAGACTCCTTGGTGCTCCCTGATTGTCTATGGCAGTGGTTCTCAACATGTGCACCAGGGCACATGGTGCGCCCTAGAATATTTCCAGGTGTGCCTTATGGAATTCCAGAGAAATATGTACCTATTGGGGGCCCAAAATCCAACAGGGTTTTTTGGAGTTTAGATTTTTGTGGGACAGAGGTGTGGGGAATTGGCCATAAGCTGACAGTCTACCAAACCCCCCACCTCACTTGCCTGATTAGGTTGCAAAAGGCTGTTAAGCTGTGGAGCTGGATTGTTTACACTACCCCTCAAGTTCCCCAGAATGACTGGAGGCAAGTTTCTTTTAGCCTTTGTTTGGTGTCAAGTTAAGATGATATGTATGGTGGGTTTTTTCTGCACTCAACACAATTAAGAGTAAAAAGAGAGGAATTCTTCAATGTATTGATTAACAAATGAGAGTTTGCCTTTCAAATATATGGCCAAACATTGAAGAAATCACTAGGACACATCAAGCTCAAGTTTCTCATAAACACAAGAATAAAAAAACAACACATTCACGCCAGGACTGCCGAATTTACTAAATCTTACTAAGAATGTATCTATCTATCTATATATATATATAAAGGTAACTTTATTGTCGTTTTCTTATTTTTTAACCCCTATTTTTTATGAATTCTAAAAAGCATAACTAAAAAAATGTTACATAAAAGTGTTTTTTAATGTCAGAATAAATTTACTTTTTTAATATTTATTTTATTTAATTACCATAAAAGCATGCATGTATTTTATATTTTTTCTTTATTATTTGACTTAATTATTATAACATTTTTAGAAATTTGTATATAGTATGCTTACAGTTATTTGTAGGATTTTAAATGCGCCCCGACTTCAAAAAGTTTGAGAACCACTGGTCAAGGGTACAGTCTGACTGCTTGAGTTCAAACCCTAGCCCCCCAATTCCTAGCTCTTAATCTTGGGCAAATACTGGACACTCTCCAAGCTTATCTTTTTATCTGTGAAATGCAGTGAAAAATTTACCTGGTGCTTCCTGGCACCAAAAATACTCTCAATAAATGTAAATTACTGGTTGAAACAGATAGATGTCCACCAACTTATGAATGAATAAACAAAGTGGTAGATCTGTTCAACAGAATAGTATTCAGTCATGAAGAGGAGTGAGGTAGTGACAGACACTACAACTTGGATGAACTTTGACAACATGCTAAGTGAGAGAATCGGACACCAAGGTCACACACTGTATTCCTTCACATATATGAAATCACCAGAAGAGACACATCCTAGTGGTCACCAGGGGCTGGAGGGAGGAGGAAACTAAGAGTGACAGCTAACGGTTAAGTGAGGATCATTTTCAGCTGATGAATATTTTAAGCATTAGCTTGAACTGTGCTTGTGCAGTGGGTAGAATGTTAACCTGGAATGCTGAGATTGCCAGTTCGACACCCTGCACTTCCCAGGTCATGGCACGTATACAAGCAGTGAACAACTTAGTGAAGTAATTATACTTCTTGCTTACCCACCCACGCTCCTCCTCTCTCATTAAAACCTTTAACAAAAATGTTATAGGTTAGAGAACAATGATGAAAAAAATATAATGATGATGGTTACACGTGTTTGTAAGTGTACTAAATGTCACTGAATTTACTTTTTAAAATAATGAATTTTATACTGTGTAAATTACATCTTGATAAAACAATTTTTAAAATGGAAATGACCAATTTCCCTGTGGTAATTTTTCCATCTCTCTCTGCCCTTATTCCTTTCCCTTTTATGACCCCCCAATTCTCAGCCACCCTCACTTCCTCCCACTGCCCCAGCAGGCCACTCTAGGAGCACCTCTAATCTGATACTTGCAACCTATGGCTGTTCACGCAGAGACCCAATGCGCATGCACACCTGTTGTTTCGGCCCTGTGGGAATGGACATATCCCGCAAACTTTATGGTGGGTTTTGCTTGAAGGTGGCACTTAGACAAGGCGGCAGTTGCAGCTGGGTCATGGAGGGATCCCTGGCTGGCCCTTAAGTTAATATGTAGACACTGAACCTGGATGTCTCCACTAGTAACCACTGGATGTTGTGCTCTGAAAACCAGGTTGGCCACCTCGGGCCATTGCAAATACTGGAGATTTTGTGGATTGGCTTCAAATTGAGGTCTTGCTTTACCTCATGCAGTGTGACCTCAGCCCGTTGCTGAGCCTCACAAGTAAAATGGCACAGCGATGCTTGCCCGTGTGTTGTGAAGGGTAGCTGAAGGACTGCATTAGAGGGCCTCCTGCACTGATGTTGAGTAGATAGTGATTTATATCCCAACCCTGTTCTGGGTGGGCCTCCTACTACAGCTGTTCCCTTGCCTAGGCCCCTGATATCAGCTGCCCCTGGATAACTAGGTAGATTCTCCTGCTTTGTATTCCTCTTCCACAACTATAATCAGAGGATAGGGCAACCCACATGGAAATGTATGTGTCCTGAATCTCTTTTCTGAAATACTTGTCTGATGCTCTAGGGACATAATGCCCACCTCCTTGGGACACTATTTTACACTTCTCCTGGTTGACCTGGACTCCTCTCCTGCCATCTTAAACTCTATCCAAAGTTTATCTTTTTAACCTTAACCTCATACTCTGCTTCTTTCTTTTCCCATGTTCCCCTCTCCTGCTTGTATTTATAAACCCATTACATCTCTCCCTTCTGGGCCTTTCTGGCCATGAACTAAGTTCCTTCTTTTTATTTCTGTTCTTACCTCTTGTCTCTAGTTGACTTATCCCACTGCCAATAATTTATTCACATGTAGACTTTGATCCCCACCCCCACCAAGGAAAACCACAGTTAACAATATCTCAAAACTCAAAAAGCTTCTTTATTACTCATCTACTAATTTCATTTTATTTATGTATTCATTTAATTCAATTTTAAAATATATCAAAGTAGAGGAATTCATGGAATAAACAGCTGGTATCCAAGGTGGCACCAATTATTTTAGCATCTCTTGTATTGCATAGCTGAAATGGAGAAATCCCCATTTTTTTATCCTTCTCTGATGTTTTCCCAAAAAGGTATTTTTGGCAGCATTCTCTCGTTCTAGTTCAGCCTTCCACTTCATGGCCTCCTGCTCTGGCCTCTGCCAGACTGTGATGGACTTTGACTTTACTGATCCTAAGACATTGACTTTTCTCCATGGAATTGATTACAAGGCAAAATGCTAGAGTTGATATCAGTTCTGAGGCTTACTTAGGGTCCGGGAATAGGTCACAGCCATGTGAATGGGCTCCAACTGGAACAACATGCAAGATGATGTTTTGTTGGGCACAGGCCTAGAAGCAGCAGACTGCAGGGCACTAGGCCTGGTAGGGTTGGTCAAACCTCGTCTGGCCTGGTTGTTTGAAATTGGCCAAGCTTGTCTGGAAGGAGCTGCCAAAGATGCAGGAGTTTCTAAAGTGAACTGGCTGCAGTACATTGAGCGGGGTCAGTACCAGACCAGGCTGATTTGGATAAAGCTGGCCAGCTGTGTTTGTTGAAATTGGCTGGGCTGGCCTGGCATGAGATGGCCGAGATGAATGGACTGCAGTAGCCTGAGCTGAGTTAGAACCCGGGCAGGGTCAGGCACAGCATCCCGATGTGATGCCAGAGACTGTGGCCTGCAAGGAGCAGGTGGAGCTGGAGGCCTGTCCAAGGATGGAAAAGCCAAAGGTACCAAATTGACCTTTTCAGTAGGTGGCAGCTTTTTCTCAACACTGCCCTCTGGCTTCTGGGGTTGGATTTCAGTTTTCTCGGGATCATTGGCTTTATACAGGGTATTTAGCCATGCACTGATACCTGGCAGTAACTGGGGGCCTTTGAGGTTGCTTGAGTTTCCCCAGGCTCTGACGGAAGAGAGTTCAGTTTTCTTACTGTTCTTCTTTCCCAGAGCATGAAACACCTGCACAGACTGCAGCATGTGCATACCTAGGGAGCTTTGAGGCTTTTTGAAAGTCTCTTAGCACAGGTTGATTTCTGCTCCACTTCATTTTGGGAGTGGTTGGCTTCTCTTGTGCCTGGAATGGCTCCCTGGTTGTTTACTCTCTTCAGCTGGTGGAATTGTTTCTGTTATCCTCTTGGTCCTTTCCTGCCCATGGCTCTTAGTTTCGCTTAGCCTGCTGGATGCAGGTTTCTGAGGTTTGGTGTAAGAATCTTTGGCCATGTTCGCAGGAGCGCCGTCACTGACAGCCGCCTTACATACACCCACTTCTCCCAGGAACATGCAATCTGGGTGCTCAGGTTGGGTTTTGGCCTTGGGTGCACCACGGTCAGGCTAAGAGGCTTTAAGTTTCTTCTTCCTGGCTTGATCAGAGGAAGCCTGTGTGATATGTGACTTTTTCGTTGCCTCATTCAACTTGATGGTTCTGGTGTCTTTGGTTTTGATCACCTTGGGACCTCTGGATTGGTCAAGGCCATCCAAGGAATTTAGAACCTATGTAAGGCAATGTCCTCCAGCAGTGTAGTGATGTCTGCAAAACCGTCTTTAAATCCAATCTCACTTTCAAGTGTTTCTTGGTTTTTAAGACTCAGTGTATCCTTTCTCAGATCTGTGTTTTCACAGCCAGGCTGCTTCTCTTGGCCAAATGCCGCGGACCAGCGCAGCTCCAAATAATGGTGCGGAATTAAGGAAACACACTTTGTCAGAACAAAACCTATGGGACCGGGAGGACTCCTCAAACTGCCTGGCAGTATCTGAGTGCCTCACAGCCCCAGTTCGCTTTATTATATAGACCTATGCAAATCAAGGACCCTGATACAAAGTTGCACATCAAAGGTTGAGACAGGAACTTTCCCAAGGCAAAAACAGGATACATTAGTGAAATTTACAAACATCTGAAACAAACCAAGAGTCAGAGGAAGGGCATGTATATTGCTTCCTGCAACTCAAGGAAGGAAGTGGAGTGGGTGCAAATATTCAGCATCAAAGCCAAATATGGAGATGGAGGGGGGAGAACTTAGCCCTCTGCCAAGCCTCAAATCTATAATGGTTTTTTGCCATTAACGGATCAGCCAAAGGGATCATATACAGGCCAGGAGCTGGTGGATATCTGGGATTGCTAAAGGGAGCAGTGGGGGATTTCTGTTTTCTGTTGGAATTTGGAACACATCCAGAGGCATTGAAAGTTTGATTTTGATGTAATCCTAATTCTTATTCTCCTTTTGTTCCTGGCATTGAGCTGGTGGTAGTGGCAGGAGATCACTAGAGCCCTGGACTAGAGCTTACACTGAAATGTCCCCTAGCTCAGGTGATGGGTTACTCTCCAGTATCTGAATATTTCTACTAATGCAGCAGATAGGGAATTCTGGAGTTGGTGGTAGAAAAAATGTTTGGCTTGGAGGTTGTAATCTCAGGGAAATATCCATCACTATGTAGGAATCAAGGAGAAGTCAGTCAGTTCGTGTAAATATAATACTGCCCATACCACCAATGCAGCAATCATGCACCTTCCAACAATGGGAAAGGCATTTCTACTAGCTCCTCTTAAGGATCAGGAGAGTGCCCTACACTAAGAGATAGGAGGCAATTGTTCTCATTCTTACTGATCAGCATTTGATGTCAATGTTTTATGATTTTCTTTTACTTCACACGGTTGTTATAAGTCAAGTAAAAAGTTAAGGTGATTTTTAAAGTATTTTATAAGGCTAGCATTCTCAAGTGGAATCTCTTTAATTCTTCACTCTCCTACACGAAGATGAACACTTGACATCGTGGACTAGGAGAGGGAAGGGAGCTGATCCTGATGAAATACATAAACTAGACCTATTTTCAGTATACTGGCTCGGACAGTGTCTTGGCCAGCAACTTCAGACAAAATAGTTGTGCTGGAATGCTGGTACAGTTAGGCACTACCCATGAGTGGCTGGAAAGAGGTGCCTGAAGCTGATGGCGGCAGCCATGCTGAACTGCCAGGTGGAACAGAAACCTTGGAGAAATTGTTGACACTAGCTGTCAGGGAGGCTCCACTGCTCACTACAGGAATAGAGAGCATCAGAGAATTTTAAGTTCCAGGTAACGGAACTTAAAATTGGCCATTCTCTATAGGAAACAAGAGGGTAATGGGGGAAAAAAAAAACCAGTGAGATCCATAAACTCTATGTTTGAAGGACGGCATTATTTAAGGTTGGTGCCATCAGAAAACTTCTAATCACAATCCTCCTTGAGATAGCAAAGCTCAAAAGTTTATGATGGCTCTGAGTGATGACACACATTGCTGCTTTTCTGTATTAACTGCCTGCGCTCCCAAAGTGGGCAGAAATGTGCAAAATACCCAAGTGTTTTGGTTTCCACAGTGCCTGTAGACCAGATGCAAGCGCTCACTGCCTGTTCTGTCTTTCTCTTGATCCTGCACTTGTATTGATGTGTCTGTTCTTTCCTAGAATCAAAAAATTTTAGAACCAGCAGTTGTAGAGAGCCTCTGATTTAACATTGTCATCCTATGAGTGAGGAAATTTAGAGCAGAGAGGTCAAGTAGACTTGTTCATATTCTTTCACTCTGTTAGTATTATCACCAGGTTCCATAACCTAAGGATCCGACTTTCCTGCCAGGACACTGCTCTGAGACAAAATCTGAGTGTAATAAAACTTCTAATACAGGTGCTTTTTTGTCCCTTAGAAATGTTGCAGCTTTCACTTATGTAATCTTCAGCTTTTTGTTTTGCCTGAACAGTACACATGCTATTTGCTGGAATTCACATAGAGCTGAGTTTAGTTTGTAAATTTAAAAAGTTATTCTTCCTGCCTGACAAGGCGGTGGCGCAGTGGATAGAGCGTCGGACTGGGATGCGGAGGACCCAGGTTCGAGACCCCTGAGGTTGCCAGCTTGAGTGTGGGCTCATCTGGTTTGAGCAAAAAGCTCACCAGCTTGGACCCAAGTTCGCTGGCTTGAGCAGGGGGTTACTTGGTCTTCTGAGGGCCTGTGGTCAAGGCACATATGAGAAAGCAATCAATGAACAGCTAAGGTCTTGCAGCGAAAAACTGATGATTGATGCTTCTCATCTCTCTCCGTTCCTGTCTCTCTGTCCCTGTCTGTTCCTCTCTCTGACTCTCTCTCTGTCCCTTTTAGTTAAAAAAAAAAAATATATATATATAGATAGATAGATAGATAGATAGATAGATATAGATATAGAGATAGATATAGATATAGATATAGATATAGATATATATACACACACACACTAGAAAGCCCAGCGGTCATACAAAATGACCGCTGTTCTAGATAGTATGAATTGTAATTAAAATGATTTGTGCTAAGGTGTCTGCTAATTCAAACTGAATTACCCAGGGCAGGCGGCGAGGACGCCCCTTTGCTTAGTGCCCCACGGGTTTTCCCCCTTCTACTTGCTTAATTGCTTAAGTAGAGTGCAATGAAGGAAACCACTGGCGCTACATTTCTTAAGAGCCACCGCTAGCGCAATAAATAAAGGTGATTTAAATAATAAAATGTTAATTCACATGTCAAAGATCTCTTTGTACACACATTTCAATTAGTGGAACTACAATGTTTCCGTACTTGCAACATTGAGAAAATCCTTTCTTGCCATGGTCAAATTGATTAGTTTCTAACTTGAAGTTTAAGGACTGACAGTGTTCACATTTAATATTCATGTCACCAGAGGAATGCTCAAAAATTAAAGTTTCTCCGTTTGAAACTGTTTTAATCCTTTTTGCGTTTCGGTCAGCATTACTCTGTCGTTTTTTTTGCATTTCTCTCCTGCCTTTGTTCAAGGGACTCATTTTGTCGAGACAGGCTTTTTTGTCTTGCATCTGAGGCAAGCCTTGTTTCTCTATGCTCATCAGTCTCATTTTGCCGAGAAAGATGCATTTGCTCTGAGCCTGAAGCAAGCCTTGTCTTTCTCTGCTCAGTGGTTTCCTTTCGTCGAGAAAGCCGTTTTTGTGCAGCTTTAGCTCCTTTTCTCTCCTCTTCAGTGCTGTATTTTTTAGGAGGCATTCTTAAAAGAAATTACGTTAAGACGTAGTTTTTATGTAAAACAGATGATTGCCAATGCAAACAAATGTTCACCTTCCCCCTGACACGCTCAATTTGCGTTCAGCCTTAAATTGTTTCAAAAGAAGATGATTGCCAATGCAAACAAATGTTCACCTTCCCCCTACCCGCTCAATTTGCGTTCAGCCGTGGCAACTTCACTCCATTGGCTAGTACAGTTACGCAAGCAACCAATAAGCTATCGGCGACAAACAAACACTTAAGCCGCATATAATAAAGATATAAATATATAAAAAGTTATTCTTCCTATCTTAGAATAGCGTTTCTCTACCTACCTCAAATGACTATCTGAGATTGAGATTTTCCAGAAGTGCATTTGTTTTTTTTAATTCAATTTTATTATTTCATTTTTGTAATAAGAAAAAGAGTGAGAGAGGGACAAACATACAGGAAGGGAGATGAGAAATATCAATTCTGTGTTGCAGCTTTTTAGTTGTTCATTGACTGCTTTCTCATACATGCCTTGACCACAGGTGTTCCAGCCGAGCCAGTGACCCCTTGGTCAAGCCAGCATGCGTTTCCTAGTGATACCCTATTTTGGTCTTACTTTCCCTCCTAGTGTAGTCACATAAGCATTGGCTAAAATCAACTTAATTGTGCCAGCCACTGAGCATTAGACCCTATACCAGGGGTCCCCAAACTTTTTACACAGGGGGCCAGTTCACTGTCCCTCAGACTGTTGGAGGGCCACCACATACAGTGCTCCTCTCACTGACCACCAATGAAAGAGGTGCCCCTTCTGGAAGTGCGGCAGGGGGCCGGATAAATGGCCTGAGGGGGCTGCATGTGGCCCGCGGGCCGTAGTTTGGGGATGCTTGCCCTATACTCTTCTTCTGCTACAATTGAAAATCTTTGCTTTCCCTCAACCAGTGAACCCGGGCTTTAAGCCAGTGACCTTTGAGCTCATGCCAGCAACCATAGGGTCATATCTATGACCCCACACTCTATCTGGCTACCACACACTCAAGGTGGTGAGCCTATGCTGAAGCCAAAGATCTCGGAATATTTAACCTGTTTCCTCAGTATCCCTGGCTGATGCTATATCCACTGTGCCACTCCTTGCTTAGGCCCAAAAGTGAATTTAGAAAGAAAGTGTTATATAAACTCTCTGAGCTGTGGCTTACTCACCTATCAAATGGTTATAGCATTAATAATTCAGACATAAATAAGTGATAAATTATATCTAATTTTATACAGGTGGAGATATTATAAGTACTGGAAAGACAAAGAGAAAAATCATGAAAAAATCACAGAATTGGAAATAAAAATATAGATATCAATGAGAGCTCAGGCATGCAGCAAGCACCAAAGAACAATAATTCACTAATAATTTAAGTTCTGTTTTATACATATACTACTTTAAAATTAAATATGGGTATTTTATTTTAGTGAATAGTGTAAACCAAAAATCAGCCAACAATGGCACGTAACACTGAAGGAATTCCTGGCTAGTACATATAAAAAGAGAAGGTATTCAGTAAAATATGCACAACAAGTAGTGAAATGCAGTAAATGTGGGTGTGTAGGCAGCCCCAATGTGTGTAGACCAGTGGTAGTCAACCTGGACCCTACCGCCCACTAGTGGGCGTTCCTGCTTTTATGGTGGGCAGTAGCAGAGCAACCAAAGTATAAATAAAAAGATACATTTAACTATATAGTAAGTTGTTTTATAAAGATTTATTATGGCAAACGTAGTGAAAATCTGACGTAAAGTACTTGGTAAGTAATTATTATTATATGCCTTAACTTGCTGTAACTGTGCTTTATAAATTTTATAAAGTAAAGTTATTTCCTTATTTTATAAATCACCATTACTGTGGAACCAGTGAGCGGTTAGAAAATTTTACTACTAACAGAGATACAAAAGTGGGAGGTAGGTACAAAAAGGTTGACTACCCCTGGTTTAGACAAATATTTCAGTAAAAACTGGTATAAAACAGAGAGTAGGTAAATTAAGTGTAAAGGAATTCCATTATTGCAATCATTCATGTTTTTCTGAATATTACCTGGCAACTAAGAAAAAAAGTCTAATAGAAATATGTATTTCAATTAATATAAACACAGAACAAACAGAAAAGAACTATTAAAAAGTATAATGAAGGTTTTTGTGGTTATCTTAAAATATAGACTTTAATCATCTTCAAAATCCTGGAAACTGTCACACCGAAAACCTAAAAAACCAAGTATTGCGAGAATCCAATTTTAAGAAAACTTAATTAAAAAATTCCCAAGAGTCTCCACAGAATTGGTTTTAGATAAATAAACTCAGAAATGTGGTACTTGATGTTTTCATTTTCTTCTTAGGGAACTAAGATCTACGAAGAGGTGGTGACTGTTTATCAGTGTGCTGTGTGCGTTAGGAAGACAATAACTGTGAGGATGAACAGCAGCTTTGACGTGGAACATCCTTATAAGACACAGGACTTACTCTTTCTTATTCAAGTTAGGACATATGATTGTTAAAAAAAAATCTCAATTTTATTTTAATAGACAAAGCATCAACATCAATTAAAAAAAGGCATGAAGTACAACACAATCTTCTGTTTCCTCCAACCCCTAGATAGCCAGCTTTGTGAGTTTCCTGTTTATAGGAAATATCTTTTCTAAAAATATTTTTTAAATGTTTATGTTCAAAACTGTCAAGTGCCATGTGTGTTCAAAGAGTTATAGACAAGAACAGCTGAGTATTTTTTTTGTAAATTGCATTTCCTAGTGATACCCTATTTTGGTCTTACTTTCCCTCCTAGTCTAGTCACATAAGCATTTGCTAAAATCAACTTTATTTTGCTGTCCACTGAACATTAGACCATATACTCTTCTTCTGCTACAATTGAAAATCTTTGGTTCCCCTCAACATTCTGTTTGAACCACCTTTTTGGCTCCTGAGAGCTCCTCCAAGCTCTCTTCTTCATCCGTTCAGCTTCCCCTCCTTCATTCTTCTGCTTCCCCTCCCTCCTGGTGCCCGTTGGCCTGTGCTGATGAACACAATCCTCAAGTTTCTTACATTTAAATACTTGCCTCCTTATCGCCCATTACTCTCCATATTTTCTCCCTGTTTTCTCTTCTCACCTAGTTTGGATGGAAAACTCCAAAATCAGGTGAATATTATAGTTTGAACAGCACTACACTGAAAGTACTGACGTTGAAACATTCATCATGGGAGACGATTACACATGAGACATCTGGGATATATAGTGCTAGTTCTCTCCACCATGCCAGTTTTCTCTCTGCTTCTCTTAAAACATGTCAAGAAGTGTTGATTTCATTTTCTACATAGGTGCTCTTTTAAGACGCTTTGGTAGAAAAGTTAGGGATTAGCGAGAACAACCAATCCAACATGGTGACTTATTTAATAGATGAAGGAAAAACATATTTTGTTAGAGTCACTGATTTGTCCATGGTCACATAGCCAGTAAATGTCAAAATTAAAACTAAAATTAGTTTTTCCAATTTCTAGATCAATACTTTCCATCATTTTTCTCTGCTATTTTTGGCTCTACTGCTAATTTAGGGGGAAAATATCTAATAAAACATTAGAAAGTCTTTTTCCTTACCTGACATGATTAAAGAAGAGGTCAATATATCAGTAATAGATTCATTGGATGAGAAGACAATACTAGATGTCTGACTAGCTAGAGCCAAAGAGCACATGTGTCCAGTACAAAGGTTACTGGTGACACTGACCACTGGTCACTAGTCACTGGTTCATGGTCACTGGCCAGTTGCGATGATCCAAATGTATTTACACATCCATGGAAACCCCATGATTCTCACAGGTGGTGATAGGTTTGGTGGAGAATGATGTCACAAAGCAGTCAGTAAAGTTGAAAGGGCTGAGAGAGCCAATAGGTTGGTCAGATTGCCAACAAGAAAACAGGATTGGACAGAGGGAGTGGTAGGGGAACTAAACCAACACCTTTATGGCTGAGCTCTGGAGTGTGACATGATCGTCAACAAGACACCTGTGATTATCTCATGTTCCCCAGGCTCTTAGGTTAGGGAAATAGTCTCATAATGACATTCATTAACATAATTAACTAGTAATTAATTATAATCTCTATAATATAGTGTCTAAAATATATCTTTATCATTATATATATTATTAATATTTTTAGAAATAAATGGGACATCTAGTTTGCACAATTACATTTGTCCTGAAATGACGTCAGTCCATCTCTAGTGAATTTGCAGCAACATCTGAGGAGCAAAGGAATTGGATTCAGGAGATTTTTTGTCAATTTCTTAAAATCAACTGAAGTTTGATGAGTGTGTTTTGTGGAGAATGATGTGGTCCAAGGCTCTTTTAGTTTGTTCTTGAGTCTCCCTTCTTGGGCTGGGCTGGGCTTGCATCTGCCTCCTGCTCACTTTTTTCTTCTTCTTCATTTAGGCATTATTTCTGAGACCAGCTTTGATCATGCGTTCTTACACTCAGGAATGTTACTTCCTGTCAACTTCCAGCAGCAAGAGTCTTATTTTCAGTGTCCAGTGCTTCCCCTAATGGATTCTGCTTATTAAAAGCAAATAACAGCCTGACCAGGAGGTGGAGCAGTGAATAGAGCATCAAACTGGGACTCGGAGGACCCAGGTTTGAAATCCGAGGTTGCTGGCTTGAGCACAAGCTCATCTGGTTTGAGCTAGGCTCAGCAAATTGAGCCCAGGGTCGCTGGCTTCAGCACGGGCTCACTGGCTTGGCTGGAGCCCCAGAGTAAAGGCTCATATGAGAAAGCAATCAGTGAACAACTAAAGTGTCACAATTACAAGTTGATGCTTCTCATCTCTCTTCTTCCTTTCTGTCTGTCCCTATTGTCCCTCTCTCTGTCTCTGTCACACACACAAACAGAGCAAACACAGTACCAAAGGGCAGGAGGGCAGCTGATGGCAAGCCTTTCCTCCTGCAGCCTTTGGTTGCAGTTCCGCTGCCCGTAATTCTCTACATCTGGTTCCTTGGGTTATGTAGTCACCCTGCCATTTTGCTCTCTCATACATGTGAGGCATTCACAAGATTTGCCTTTCTTCTTCTCACCTAAACTCCATCCTGTGTGGCAGCTACTGTAGTCTCCTGCCCTCTAGCCAACAGGCGCTGTAGAACTTTATGCCTCTAGGGTTCTCAGTCAGCCATGCTGGTGCCTGGCCTGGTAGAAAGAAGAGAATACTTAGACAAAGACAAGGACATTCACGAGGAATAGGAACAGGGAAGGTGAAGGTGGACAGCAAAAAAAGATACATGTGGGTTTATTTTTTAAATTTAAAAAAGGTTGGTTTTTTTTTTGTTTTTTGTTTTTTTTAATTTTTTTTTTTATAAGAGAGAAGACAGAGACAAACAGGAAGGGAGAGAGAACAGAAGGCTCAGCTCATAGTTGTTGCATCTTAGTTGATAATTGATTGCTTTCTCACATGTGCCTTTACTCTGAGGCTCCAGCCAAGTCAGTGGCCCCTTGCTCAAACCAGTGTCCTTTGAATCAAGCTAGCACCATTGGCATTCAAACCAAGAACTTTTGGGCTCAAACCTGTGACCTTGGCATCAAGTCTATGATACCATGCTCAATCCAGTTACTCCAAGCTCAAACTGGTGAGCTTGGGATTTCAAACGTAGGGCCTTATTTACCCAGGTTGGTGCTCTATCCTCTGTGCCAACCGGTCAGATCTGCATGCTTTTTTCTTGATGACTTTACTTAGAAGTATCATGGACTAACTTGACCTGATGGATGTTGTGGAGAATCAGCCATTGTAGTGTTACATTGTGCACCCAAGCACAAGAACAGATGTGTGCAGTTAGCCAGGCGTGGCCTGGATTGCTTCTTTTTTCTTTCCCCTGTTCAATCCTTTTTTTACTAACCACTGTGTGACTGTGAGTGAGAGCTGGGTTGCTAATGACTTATACGGGGTGGGGCAAAGTAGGTGTATGGTATTCACATAGAAAAGAGTACAGTAATTAATAATAGATGAATAAACTCTATTTTGAGTACTAACAGCTGTAAATCTACTTTTGTAGTTCCCCTCACCCCCATATATAGATTAAGTTGGTTTTGGGGAAGAAATATGTGGATCTAGGTCATTTTTTTTTGTTTTTGTTTGTTTTCAAGACAGAGCGAGAGAGAAGCATCAAATCATTTTTTTCAGAACTAGCACCCTCAGGGCTTGATCCCGTGACCAGAAACAACACTCTAGGACAGTGCTATTTCCACTTTGCCATTGGCTAGGGCACTTGTAATTTTTCTTTACTGTAAGCTTTGAGGGAAACCTAGATCAATCTACTTGGGGTCTTTTTTAGTACTAGTTATTGGGAAGATTATGATGTAAGTGCCAAGATCCCAGAGAACTCATTGATGGGACCTTCAAAGAAACATACTTCATCTATAGACCTACTTTTCCTATTATAATACATGAGTCCTTTCAAAGATGATGTATGATGCTGATATGAGAAATTTTGGGTGTTGCAGCGTAGAGATATAGCTTAAACTTACAAGTTTTTAAAAACGTTTTCTTCTTAGCTTCATGCCAGGTTCCACGATACCAGTTTGTAATGTGAGGTTAACAATCTGTGCTTAATATCTACAAGCCATGCCTCTGTCTTCTTAATGTGTTCCCTGAGAAATCAAGGGACTCCATAGCTACTGCAACTTATCATGGGTGGTGTAAGATTGGTTTAAATGTGGTAATATAAAGTCTGGTAGCAATAAAATGTGTACATGTTAAAATACCCAGTTCCAACATTGAATTCTATTAGACAAACACTTAATTAGGATTTTCTGGCCCACCGTCTCCATAGCTGTTTTCTCTCTATAGTTCCAGCCATTTAACTTTAGCTTGCTGGCTCACCATCATCTTAACCTCTACAAAAATATTAAATGCCAGAGGAGGAACCTAAAGAAGTTTAGTCCAACACACTGAAACTTAGAATCAAGATCTACACTGACCTAAACCCAGCCTTCTTTGTACAGTTAGGGTATTGTCTTGTCCCATGGACCAACTACCCGCATTTTTTATCCAGAGGGATAATAACTAGGATTTGTCTTGAGGAAACATATCTAGTCACTCTACCTCTGGACTATTTGTTACTCTCACTTTTGAATCATTAAAGAATGGAATCACTGGACCCCCTATATGGTTGGTACATGGAGCCCTACCAGATACTGCTAGATTTTAGAGTAGCTTCTACTTAGCTGTTTGGAGCTTCAAAAATTCCTTGCTCTTATTTTTTTTGTCCAGTGTACTGTATATCTATTAAGGCATTATATTACCTCATGTTGGATTTACTCCCATCCAAAGGCCCACTCTTTGCTAATTCTCATACTTTCTGGAAACCCTATTTTGCCTAGAAGAGATTTTCTTCTGTCAACTATAACTTAATTTTTTTCCACATCAAGCTGTATCTTTTAGAAAATTAGAAGTATAAGACCAATGCTGTTTTTCTAGTTTCAGATAGGTTTATTTCACATTTTATATTTGTTTTTATGTCTACAGATATTTGTACCAATAGTATTTTTTCACCATTACATGCCTAAATTCCAAAAGACTATTTTATGATTTAGGTCCAAATTTGAATATACTAGTTGTACGTTTTCAAATTGTGCTGTGCTAAATTAGATATTTTTTTCTAAATAGCAATTTACTAATATTAACTCATTTTTAATTACATGGAAGTTTTCAGAATTGCAAATGCTTATGGATATAAAGTTGGTTAGAATATGATTGTTGCAGGAACGTTAAAAATAGTCTTTTGGCCCATTTATTCATTCATTCATTTATTCAATAATTGACATTTATGGCCCTCAATTTACCCTGATCTGAAATGTTTATGGAGATTATTATTAACCATGTGCATAGGATACATTCAGAAATTTGAAACTAAAAATTAAAAAGACTAAACGCATTTGCTATTATAATTATGTACATTTTAACCTGAAATTTGGTATTCTATTCTGCCTTTGGACCAATGTATGACTTGCAGTCCTTTGCTGTTTCAATCATAGCAAAATTAATAGATTTTCCCTCTGCCTGATACTCTGTGGAAATCTTAGACCTGATATCCACCTTTGCCTCAATTACTGTTTGGTATTTCTAAAATCTAAATGCATACTACCTGACACATGATAGGAACCAAATAAAAAGTTCATTGTGCATGGAAGTGTTTAAACACATTATTACCCTTTAAACAACAATATGTTTAAAGGGTAATAATGCTTATTTTACAAAATGTTTAGTTTGTGTATCCTCATTTCAGAAATTCTACTTCCAGGACTTTAGATATACTTGTATACAGTTTAGGGATGTTACATTGCAGCCTATCTGTAACAGAAGACCAAGACAAAAAAACTGAAAACAATTAAAAGTCCATCAATAATGGACTAGTAAAAAAAATAAAAATAATGGACTGGTTCTATAAATTTTGGTGCTTATTAATGGGATACTTTGTTACCATTAAAAACAATAGAATGAATGTACACTTAAATTGGGAAAATTATAAAATATTTGTAGCCATACTGTTGTAGACTATAAGTGGCAAAAAGCCTTTGTAAATTCAAGGCTTAGGAAAAGGCTAAATTCTCCCCTCTCCACCTCCATATTGGCTGTGATGCTGAGTATTTGCACCCACTTCATTTGCTTGCTTAAGTTGCTGGAAGCTATTTACATGCCATTTCTCTCTTTGTTCTAATGTTGGTTGATTTCGCTTATGGGTGGTAGAAGGATTCCTGTTTTTGCCTTGGGAGAGTTCCTGATTTTGCCTCAGATGTGTAACTTTGTATCAAAGACTTCCTTATTTGCATAGGCTATCTAATAAAGCAAACTGGGGCTATGGGGCACTGGTATATTGCCATCAGCATTGAAGAGGCCTCCCGATCCCATCCTTTTTTTTCAATAAGTCAATTTTTATAATTCTGCACCATTCTCCCTAATACTCGGAATTACAAGCTGCGCTGCTCTGAGGCACATACTGTAGACTATGTGCAGTATGGGGTTTAATATAAAATAGAAAATATTCATAATTTTACAAATAAATATTTATATGCACTATACAATGAATGTGAATATAAGCACTTGGTTATATCACTATTTGTTTGTCCATTTACCAGTTGAAGGATTGGATTATTTTCAGTTACTGACTTTGACTGTTTTTTTAAAGATTTTATTGATTTTACAGGTGTGGGGGGAGAATGAGAAGCATCAGCCCATAGTTGCTTCACGTTTTTTTTAATTGATTGCTTGTCATATGTGCCTTGATCAGGCAAGCCCAGGGTTTCGAACAAGCAACATCAGCATTCCAGGACAATGCTTTATCCACTGCACCACCACAGGTCAGGCAGCGGTTACTGACTTTTACAAAGATGCTATTTACCCCTCCCCCCAAGTATTCCCCTTTCCCACCCCAGTCCTATTACCCAAGGAACCACTGATCTTCTTTGTGTCTCTATAGAATAGATTTATAGTGAACCACACAGCATGCACAATTTTTATGTCTGGCCTTTTCTAATCAGCATCTTACATATTTTGAAATTCTTCTCTATTATTGTATTTAGCAACAGTTGATCCTTTTTATTGTCAAGTTGAAGTTCATTGTATGGACCTACAATTTATTTATACATTTACGTTTTCTTTGAGTTTTATGTATTAATTTTTAGAACAAGAGAAACAGTGTTGTTATACTTATTTAGCATTCATTGGTCAACTCTTGTATAAATATGTGCCCTCACTTAGCTTTGAACCCACAGCTGTGCAGGTTGGGATGATCAACTGAGCTACTGGGCCAGGGCATGTTTATCCATTTATTTGATGAATATTTGGACTGCTTCCAGCTTTGGCAGTTATGAACAAGCTGCTATGAACTGAGAGAATGTTTTTAATGTCTGTTTTTAATCCAGTTTATGAAATAGATTATAGTTAATAGATATAAAATTTAGTCTGTAAAATGTACTTTTAAAATTAATAATTTGGCCCTGGCCGGTTTCTCAGTGGATAGAGCATCAGCCTGGTGTATGGAGTTCCTAGGTTTAATTCCCTGTCAGGGCACACAGGAGAAGTGACCATCTGCTTCTCCCTTCCCTCCCTCTGCCCATTCTCCCATTTTTCTCTCCCTCCTTCCCTCTCACAGCCAGTGGCTCGAGTACTTGAGCATATCCCTGGGCATTGAGGATAGCTCTGTTGGAGCACATCAGCCTCAGGTACTAATCAGTACTCGAGTATCCCCCTGGATGTGGTTGGCCAGGTGAATCCCCATCGGGAAGCATGCAGGAATCTGCCTCACTATCTCCCAGCTTCTCACCTAAAAAAACCCCACAAGTAAATAATAAAGTACATAATTTGATATTTTTCGACAAATTCATACTCCCCAATAACACAATAACAAGATACAGAATATTGGTTTCAATGAAGAGATTGCTACGAGGTACTTTCCTGTCACTGTCTCCCACTCCCCCTTTCGTAACAAGTACTGATTTGCTTTTATTCATTCTAGAATAAATTAGTAATTTTGAGAGTTTTGTAAAGTTGGGATGATACAGTAACATGATTTTAAAGTCTTGCTTTTTAAAAAAAGTCATCATATGGTTGTATAGTAGTATCCCATTGGTTTTTGGAATTTGCATTTTCCTGAGGCTAATGACGATCAGCATAATTTTTTGTATGTGAGACAGAGACAGAGAAAGATAAAGAGAAGGACAGATAGGGACAGAGAGACAGGAAGGGAGAGAGATGACAAGTATCAGTTCTTCTTTGTGGCTCTTTTTCTTTTTCATTGATTGCTTTCTCATATGTACCTTGACTGGGGGCTACAGCAGAGCAAGTGACCCCTTTCTCAAGCCAGTGACCCTGTGCTCAGGCCGGATGAGCCTGCGCTCAAGCTGGTGACCTTGGGGTTTCGAACCTGGATCTTCTGCATCCCAGTCCCACACTCTATCATCTGCACTACAGCCTGGTCAGGCATGATCGGCATCTTTTCATGTGTTTATTGCCCTTTCATATATCATCCATTGAAGTGTCTGTTCAAATGTCACCCAATCGTTTTTGGGGTTTTTTTGAAATTTGTTTATATGTATATTTTATTGACTGATTTTAGACTGAGAGAGAGAAAGAGAAATTCAGTTCGTTTTCTACTTATTTGTGTGTTCATTTGCTTCCTGTATGTACCTTGACCAGGATGCCATATGCAACCTTGGCAGTTTCAGAGGATGTGCTGTCTGAGCAAACCAGCTAGGGCTTGAAACATTCTGAATTAGGTTTTCTCCTATTTTATTTTTTTCGTTCTAGGAGTTCTTTATATAATCTACATACCAAACTTTTGCCAAACACTACATACCGTGTTCTAGTCACATGTTTCTTTTTGCAAGTCCTTAAATAGGCTAAGGCCTTATGTATCTTTAGTCTCTTTAAATTCCCTCTGTTGCCTGGAATGCTGTATTTAATTGAATAATACAGCCTTAAATTTAGGGGATTACTCCTCTCCTGGAGCTGACACACTCAGGATGATTTCATTAATGTACTCACGAGTCTCTTCTTCCCCAGAGCAAATCTCCGAGTGTGGTTCTCTGTAGCGGATCCTTTTATAAAGACCCAACTGAGAGCAAGGACACTGAGTCCTGCCTACCTCCCAAAAGAACTTGATTTCAACCTAGATACCCGTAGAAGTCATCCTGGCCAATATTTGCGCAGACATGAAGTGGGGACTTCCCGCCGAATCGCAACAAAGGTTAGGGGCAAGGCTAACACTTGCACTCAGACCTCAGCTTCCGATCCACGAATCCTTTCAGCTCCGCTCATGGAAGTGGTCTGAGGTAACGTAGGCTCTCCTTTGCGTCTGCTGACGGGCCTCAAGCTAAGGATCAGGTATCTGCAGAAGACAGGCTGGTGGACTGAGGTCCGGAACCTTCCCTCGCGGGGATCCGTAAAGTAGGTGCGGACTGCAGGACAGGGCGTCACTGCGATAGAGCTTCCGGAAGTTGAAGTCTTTGTTTCCGAGGGGAAGATCTTTCGGGTGGGCAAGGGTGAGAGGCGGTGACTCCTACCAGCGCTAGAGCAGCCGAGCCAGGCGGGAAGGAGGAGTGCTGGAGGTGGGTGAGCGGAGGAGCAGTATAGAACTTCTGTAACGGGTGTGTCAGGGAGGACGCCTGGCGTTCCCTCCGCTCTTGTTTATCCAGCGCCTCCGGAGGCCAGGCCCTGGGAGGGCAGCACGGAAGCCTCCCCTAGGACTTTATGCTCATGTCACGTTGTGATGGGCTAAGGAGCCCGTGTAATAGGGACCGCCCCTGGGCGCTGGGCGCTCTGGTAAATGGACTCATAGCGAGTTGGAGGGAGGCAAGAATCGAGTCAGGACAACTTCCTGCCGAGAGGGCAGAGTGTGAGAGAAAGTTTGGTGACTTGAAGCTGAGAAGCCCATGGCGGCCAAGGCCGGAGGAGCCGGGTCAGGCAGAGGTGTGCTTGGCAGCAGAAGAGGAGGAAGGCCCAGGTATCGGAATCTGGAACGCCTTAACGTAGAGTGGGGGCTCATAACCAGAGCGGCCCACGGGCAAGAGTTGGTTTACATTTTGAAAGATTCACTTTGCCGGGTAGAGGTTGGATGATCGGAGGGCAGGTATTGTGAGGCGACCACTCCTAGAAGGCCACAGCTGTAGATGAGAGACGGTGGTCTAGGTGGGTGCCAGTGGGTATAGGGGAGAAGTGGACTGGATAAAATGGTGTTTAAGAGGCAAACTTGACAAGACTGTATGGATTTAATGAAATGATTCTAAGTTTCTGGCCTAAGTGAGTGAATTAGATAAAACAACTCCTGTATGCCAGACACTTTTGATGTATTCTAAGGGTCCCTTTCCCCCAATGTGAAAACTAAAAGCACAAAAAGTTTTTTTCTTCCACGATTATATATACTGAATATATTATGTGTGATCTCTGAAGAGAACTCGGAACATAATCGCAAACATTTTTTGTAGAGGACAGTAAAAGATTGCCTATAACTCTACTACCCAAAATGACCATATTTTGGTTGTTTCCTTCACGTTTTTCTTTTTTGCCTATATCTTTTGAGTATATATTTTGAGTATATTCGTTACTTTCAGTATCTTTTTTCTTGATTGGATACTATTATGACAATAAGATTGAACTCGTATATGCTAGTACATTATTTATAGATTTTTTTCCCCCAGGTTGTAACATAAAACGTCAGATGTTTTTCCACCAAGTGTGGTATAACTTTTTTGTATACTGTATTTTCACTGGTTTGTTTTTTTGTTGACTGTGTATCTTCTTTTAAAACCACACAATTTATGCCACATTTTATGTTGTCTTTTCCACTCAGGTATTTTACACTTGATCTTAGCCAAAAGGCAGAGAAGCGATCAATCATATTTTAATTTAATGTTATTTCTTGCTGTTTTGACACATCTTTAATTACTTTAATAGACTACAGTTTTTTTTCTTCAAGACTTTATTAATACTTTTTTAGAAAAGAGAAAGAGGTAGGGAGAAACAAGGGGGAGGAGCAGAAAGCATCAATTCCTGTTTATGACTGGACCAGGCAAGCCCAGGCTTTTGAATTGGGAACCTCTGTGTTCTAGGTTGATGCTTTATCCACTGTGCCACCACAGGTCAGGCATTTAATAGACTACAGTTTTCAATGGTTGTTTAGGCACAAACTGTCCTCTGTTGTTAGATAATAGTTTTTCAATATTTTTCTGTTAGAATAAGGATATCTTATTACATAAATTCTCAATTTCTAATTGATTCCTGAGAAAGAGTTCTAGAAAGGGAACCATTGAAGTAGGTTGATTATATGAACCTATCAAATTACTTCACTCAAACTTATTAAGACCTTGATTGAAATTTTTTTAGAATTCAAATTTTTTCAGTGCTTTGTTTTTCCATCCAAGGTTATAGTTACGTCTCTCTAGTTATTTGAGTTGTCTCTTATGCTTCTTTTAAGTCTAGTATTATTGATTCTTTAATAGTCTGCACTCTCTGCTAAAATCCATGTGTGAAATACTGATTGTTGGGTAGTGCCATACCTTTTGTATAAAGTAATTTTCTTCCTTTATATGTGTGTGGAGGTTATGCTAAAATACAAGTAAAATGATGAGCTCAAAGATTAAAAAGGCTGAGTGGAAGTGCGGTTTCGTTAATACTGTAGGTAAACTGTGGTCTAAGAATTTCTGGTGTTTTCCCAGTTGTGCACAGGGAAGCTGCTCCTCAGAGGTGTCTCTGAGCTCGCCTCATCTGTCCAGCCGGGGATCAGGCAGCAAACTTGATCCTTCGCCAAGGAGAGGAAGCTACAGAAAGCTCAGCAGTGTTAGAAAGATAATATCTCATGAAGCTACCTAATGTGCTTTGAGGATAAATTTTTCTAGATTACATTTCTGTCATGCCAGTATTAAAGTTATTTTCATTTATTTGTTAACAGGGATGTTTTGTTATAAACCGTAGTGTTAACCAAGAGAAGTGTTTAAGTTTTTGGTTGTGTGCCTTAGAATCCTGCTTACCTATGAAATGCAGTCAACACATCAGCTGGACCTCTTTCCAGGATGCAGGGTGACTGTTCCGTTATTTAAAGATGTGAAAAATGCTGGCATCTCGAAGTGAAAGGCCATGGAAGGTTCTATTGATGGTTCATTAATAAACCCTACAATGGTAAGTACTATTGATGAGAGATTTGGGACATTTCAGAACATGTTAGTTTTTCATGAGGTTATTTTTCACAAGGTTTGCCTAAAATCGTCACCTTCAAGTACAAAGTTTTTGTCTAAGCTGTGGAGTGGAGTCAGATTTGAGCAGCCTTGAATTAAACTGAATAGAAGCTGAAGGGTCAGGCCCCTACGGTAGGAAATAGGAAAGGTACTGGCCTGGCTTCAGAATGACAGGTGCCCATCTTTGCAAAGAAGGCATTGCATGGTGCGGAGAGCACACACTGTGGAGTCAGCTTACACAGACTTCATCTCCACTCTGCTGATTATTATGACTTTGCCCAGATAGTATCTGACCTTTATATAGTGTTTACTCTGTTCCTGGCATCGTCCTAAGGGCTTTAGATGTACTGATCACCTAAATCCAGGGAGTGTGTGCTGATTACCTGCATCTGACAGATGAAACACTAAGGAATTTGCCCGAGTTCTCTTGTTGGTGAGTGTCAGAGCTGGCATTCATACCCAGAGATCCGTCACCTTCATTTCCTCATCCACTGCTGATGAATAAGAATACAGATTTCATAGGGTTGGTTTAAGATTTTAAAAAGACATTGCAAGTATGAAATGTTTAGAATATAATCTTTCTGATAATATTATCCCTTGACAAATGTTATATTTAAATTTTTAACTGTTTAAGAGTTTTGAAGCTTTAAAATTCTATGATTTTCCGAAACTCAGGTGTTGCAATCTGTTTTGAAAGTATAGTTTATAGGAATTGTGATGAGGTAAAACAGCCTGACCACGGAGTTACCATCGAATGGGGTGTGCATCTGCAGAGTACCCCAGATTCTGTGTGTAATTAATTCTCTTTGTTCTCTTCAGTAGATCATCGATCCATTTCAGATACTTGTGGCAACAAACAAAGCAGTTCATCTCTACAAACTAGGAAAAATGAAGACGAGAACTCTACCTACTGAAATTATTTTCAACCTGTCCCCAAATAACAATGTAATTAATATGGATTTTACTCATTTTGCTTTTCTTGACCTTGTCATAATAAGGCATGAGTTCTTCAGCGTTGAGTTGGTGGCTAAATTCCCATAAGCCTATTGTTAATAACAAAACAGAATAATAGTGAAGAGAGGTTGGACAGAGAGTTGAAGTTTAGCACTGCCTTTTACTAGAAAAATAAGCTTTGGAGTCTCTACACGTATGATAAAAGTTTCACTAAGTGAAGTGTGGATAATTTTATGTACATAGGAACAGAAAGATTCCTCTAAATCAGGGGTCTCAAACTCGCGGCCCGCGGGCCGCATGCAGCCCGGATTGTGCTTGTTGTACTGATTTTTTTTGTTTTCAACTGCAGTGAGAAAAATGTTGCGTAACAGTTGCCTTTTGTAGACCTAGTGCGGCCCGCCGAACGACTGTGATCTTGCTCTGTGGTCCACATGCTGAGTTGAGTTTGAGACCCCTGCTCTAAATAATACTGAAATCAAACTGATAAAACAGTAGGTGTGGATATTTCTGTGCTGTGATATGCATCCTTTAATCTCTTTAAGGATAGAATCCACATCTTTTCCGTATAACGGATTCCTGCCTGGTACATAGAACAGCCCTTATCACATGCTTATTCACATACTCAGTGCACAAGAAGTTTGTGATTGAGATACTGATAGTAATGAGGTATTGAGCTAAAGACAGTTCTTTTGTGGCGTATGAAAATAAAAAAATAAACTTTGCTGATAAAGTTTTAATATTTCTACTCTACTCTTATTCACACCATTAGGTACAGATATCATCAAAAGAAAAAATTGGAAATGTGTAGTACGATTTAAAATATAGATATTTGAAATAGTTACAAAATGCATGATAATAGAATACTTCAGGTCCTGGAGGAAAAAAATACCAAATAGCTACTGTTTTGTTTTGTTTTTTATATCATTTGAAATAAACTAATAAATATCTATTGAGTTTGTTCCCATTTCACTTACAATGTCAGAAAGAGAAGAAACAAGTGTATTTCTGAGATAGGCAGATGAACAAGATAGAAGTTCAGTTGATAATGATAAATGGTTAATGGGAATAATAATTACATCTCTGGGAACAGTGAAGAACAACTGATTCTGTAAGGAGGGTGCTGTGGGGAGTGACATTTGAACTGGACTTTGAAGAATGAGGACACTCCAGGCAGAGAACAGAGTGTGAGCAGAGGCAGAGAAGTGTGAAAAGGTGATGGGATCTCCAAATAGTCCTGACTGGCTGGGACTCGGGAGTACGTGGCTGAGGGTGCTCTGTGGCCAGAGGCAGGGGTTGTTTGTGTGCCATGCTGGAAGTCTGAGCTTGACTCCATAGGAATGAGGTGCCCCTTAGAGCAGAGTGCTCTAGAGGGGAACTGGTGGATGTTAGGAAGGAGTCGTAAGATATAAACGGTAGGCAGAGACCCTTGGGATATGAAAATAAGAACCCCAGCAGGGAAGACAGCAAATGGGAAGGTGCTTCTGAAATAAAACTACTGATTTTTGTCTTTTGTTTCCCTAGATTTAATGAGCTTTGAAAACAATTGGTATCTCAGCAAATGACACCTCAATTCTGATTGTATACATTGATGATGGAAAAAAACAAATACATCAAGTAGACCTGATATCTCAAGTAGAGGGTCATCCAGTTTCTCTGAAAAGTCTTCTGGAAATAAGAAATATTATAGTTGCAATAAGGTTAGTAAGGCCACATTTGTAGAGTGTGATAGATGATGCTGTTGCTCACCAATGCTGCTATTTTTTTTTTTTAACTTTTAGGAAAGATTAATGTAATAAAAATTATTTCATAAATAATATCACATACACAAAATTGGAAGATGCAGGCTTATGTGGAGGGGATTGGGATAAATGTTGATGGACAGACATTTTGGGTATTGTCTTGGAGAATTATTTGTACACCTGAAACCTGTATGGTTTTGTTATCCACTGTCACCTCAGTAAACATAAAAAAGGAAAAAACTTATTTGATAAAAAGCATTCTCTAAGAATGAACTGAGAATTAAATATCAAGCTTATAGAGTACATGTGTAATATAAATAAATGAAGTATGAAGTTAATGTCTAGATGCATGCTTTTAAAACAGGTACAGATTTGATTTCTTTGTTTGGAGAGTTACCACCATAACTGCAATTTAAAGGGCACTTTTGACCTAAGTGACCAATTGCCATCTACTGTGCATTATTTTCATCACGTTTGTTATTTCATGCCATTATCGCAATAATTGAATGATATTAAATTTCACTTACATATGTTTGTATAATAAAACTTAGTAGTGCATGGATAATTAGCATATTTTATCTTTTTATAGATATATAAACTTCACAAGAAGAAAATATTGGGACAATATTGGATGGTGTCATTTGTAGAATGTCAACTAAAGATGTTTTGTGAAATGACAAATAGTAAAATTTTGTAGCATTTATAAAAAACTGATTTTTTTCTGATTATAAAGTGTATATATGTTCATCATAGAAAAATTTCTAACACAAAATGCCATAAAAAATAGAAAAAACGTTCATATACTACCTGTACATAGGTTTGTTTTTTTTCAGAGACAGAGATCAGAGAGAGGGATAGACAGGGACAGACAGACAGGAATGGAGAGATGAGAAGCATCAGTCATTAGTTTTTCATTGAGCATTGCAACATCTTTGTTGTTCATTGATTGCTTTCTCATATGTGCCTTGACTGCGGGCCTTCAGCAGACCAGGTAACCCCTTGATCGAGCCAGCGACCTTGGGTCCAAGCTGGTGAGCTTTTGCTCAAACCAGATGAGCCCGCGCTCAAGCTGGCGACTTCGGGGTCTCGAACCTGGTTCCTCGGCATCCCAGTCAAATGCTCTATCCACTGCGCCACCGCCTGCTCAGGCTGTTCATAGTTTTAAACATAATCACTGTTAATATTATTTGTTATTTTACTTCTAGTCTATTTCTATTAAATTATATTTTGCTTTTATATAATTGGAATAGTAATTACAAACATTTACTAGATGTCTAGACGGTGCTAGGTTTTGCCTTAGTGATTTTCCATGCACCAGCTCATATCCCTGCCCTTAGTTCAGATACTCCAGCATCCCTCTTCCAAAGCCTCCTGGTTCTGTTTTACATGCAAGAACTAATTTCATCTTATAACTCATTAGGGAATAGATACTGTTAATACCCGAATTTTGCACACAGCCACTAAAATAACAGTAACTTGCTCAAGGACTTAACTGCTAGTGTCAAATCCTGTTTGCCGAATGCTTTGGGGTTTTTTCTCACTTTGTTTTCATTGTGTCAATCAAGGTGAACTAGGTTAGGGTTGAGCAAACCTTTTTATGAAGGACTGGGTGTGCTCTGTGTGGTCTGTTTTGCATTTACTCATCTCTTGCTGTTGTAGTGCAGAAGCATCCACACAATGCGTAAATGATGAGTGTCAGGAATGACCCAAGGGCCATGATGTGTGAAGTTCTGGGGTTGATTAGGCTACAGTCCTGGACCCTGAAGCTGACTGACTTCATGTGACAAAAGTTTGTCTTGCTCACTCTCCAGTGCCAGTGTGAATCAGTGGGAAGATTCATTGCTGTGACTCAGGGACCCAGTCTGCTCAAGGCTTCTGTGCAATATGTGCTCCATGTTGTTTTGTTTTGGAGCTGGGAAGGTGACAGATGGGAGATTCTGTTTTCTACATTTTAGGAAAGAAGATAAAGGTAGAGGCAGAGGGGAATGAAATGATAGATATTCCTGAGCAGAGCCTGCCTGCCGACTTCACCTGCCCACAGGCTTTTTCATCCTCTCATAGTGGCCAGATGTACTCTCCCCATGAGCTCTAAGGAGGGAGTTGTTGTGTTTTGCCTTTTTTTATTTTCTTGAATTTATCAGGGTGACGTTGGTTCACAAAACCATACAGGTTTGAAGTGTACAATTCAATAAAACATCTCCACATGCATCTGCACCCATTGCCCAAGGGAATGTCCTGTCCCCATTTATCCCAGCTGTGCCCATGTGCACCTGCCCCCACCCATTTCCCTCCTGCTATCACCACACTATCGTCTATGTCTATGCATTATTTAGATATTGTTTTTTTGCTTGGTATCTTCATATTTCATCCAGCCCCCCCCCCAACCACCTTCCCTCTGACAGCTCTCATTCTAAGTAATCATGCCTCAGTTTCTATTTTGTTGGTAAGTTCATTAGATTGTTCGTTCCACATATGCTGAGATTGTATGGTATTTGTTCTTCTGTGCCTGGCTTATTTCACTTAATATAATACTCTCCTGTCACAGGGACAACAAGTTACTTGGAGACCAGAGCACATGCTCCAGGGGCGGAGGGGAAACAACAGCCCCGGTCAGCAGAATGAAGGACGGAAGTCCAATCCCTAGCCTTACTCAGATATATATTAGCCAGTACAAATAACTCTTGGAAAGAGCAGAAGTTTTCAGGGTGTGAAGTAAAGGACAAGCAACATGCTGGCTTCTAATCTTTTTTCTGAGAGCCTAAACGTTTTCTATTAGTGAATCTTATCCTGTTTCCAGCACGCACTGCTTTCAAGTAGTATTTCATTGTTTAAACATATGACAGCCTTGTTATCCACTCTCCTTACTGATGGGTACTTTGGTGGTTGTAAATAATGCTGCAGTAAACATAGGGGTGCGTATGTTCCTTGGAATTAGTACTGCAGTTTTCTCCACATACATTCCCTAAGTGGGATTGATGAATGAAAAAACAGTTCCATTTTTATTTTTTGAAGAAACTTCATAGTGCTTTTTATAGTGGCTGCATCAGTCTAAATTCCCACTAACAGTGTGTGAGAATGTTTTCTCCATATCCTCCTCAGCACTTGTTTGTTGATTTATTGATGACAGCCATTCTGACAGGCATTAGATGCTATCTAATTGAGGTTTTAATTAGCATCTCTGATGATTACTGATGTTGAGCATTTTCTCATAGGCCAGTTGGCCACCTGTATGTGCTCTTTGGAGAAGTATCTCTTAGGTCCTTGGCCCATTAATTGAGTTGTTTGTCTTCTTACTGTTGACTTATATGTTTTTTATGTATTTTAGACACTAACCCGTTATCATATGTATTATTGGCAAATATATTCTCCCATTCAGTGGGTTCCCTGTCTATTTTATTTATGGTTTCTTTTGCTGTGCAAGAGCTTTCTAGTCTGATGTAGTTCCATTTGTTTATTTTTTCCTGTTTTTCTTCTCCAAGGAGATATATTGGCAAAAATATTACAATGAGGAATATCTGAAATTTTACTGCGTATGTTTTCTTCTTGGACTAAATTGAAATCTTAAATTCATTTTGAGTATATTCTTGTGTATGGTATGAGTTGGTAGTCTAATTTCTTATTTTGTTTTCGTTTTACATGTATCTGTTCAATTTTCCTAACACCATTGATTAAAGATACTTTCTTTACCCATTGTACGTTTTTGCCTGGTGTGTCAAATATTAATAGGCCGTAAAGACTTGGCTTTATTTCTGTGCTCTCTATTCTGTTCCAGTGATTTAAATGCCAGTTCTTGTGTCAATACCATGCTGTTTGGAACTCTAGGCGTTTTCATATAATTTAATAACAAGTAATATGATACCTCCAACATTGTTCTTAATATTGCTGAGAATATTTGAGATCTGTTGTGGTCTCATAAATTTTTTGGAATATTTGTTCTGGATTTGTGAGATACGCCTTTGCTATTTATAACAGGAATTATGTTGAAGCTGTACATTACTTTGTGTAGTATGGGCATTACTATGTTAATTTTGCTATTCATGAACACAGTATATGCTTCCACTTATTTGTCTCCTCTTCAGTTTATTTCCTGAGCATCTTATGATTTTCCATGTACACGCCTTTTACCTCATTGGTTAAATTTATTCCTAGGTACCGTATTTTTTGTTATTGTTGTGATTGCAATAGTAAATGGGATTGTTTTCTTAGTTCTCTTTCTGATAGTTCATTATTGGTGTATAAAAATGCCACCAATTTCTAAATATTAGTTTTGTACTCTGTACTGTGCCAAATTTATTTATTATATCTACTTTTCTGGTAGAGTCTTCAGGGTTTTCTGTGTACAATATAATGCCCTGTGGAAATGATGACAGTTTTACTTTCTCCTTTTCGGTAGGATGCCTTTTATTCCTCTTGTCAGATCCCTGTGGCTACGACTTCCAGGGCTATGTTCAATAAGATGGTGAATGCGGACATCCTTGTATTTTTTCTGATCTTAAGAGAATTGCTCTTAGTTTTTTCCCATTGAGTATGAGGGTGGCTCGGGTTTCTTATATATGTCCTTTATTAAGCTATGATTCCTCTAAGCTCTCACTTTGCTCAGAGTGTTTATCATAAGTGGGTGCTGGGTTTTACCAAATGCTTTTTCTGACTCTCTTGATAAGACCATGTGATTTTTATCCTTTGTTTTGTCTATGTGATATATCATGTTTATTGATTTGCAAATATTGTACCAACCTTGAATCACCACAATAAATTTTAGTAGATTATGGTGTCTGAAGTTTTTAATATATTTCTGGATCCAGTTTGCTCTTATTTTGTTAAGAATTTTAGCATCTGCCTGACCAGTGGTGCAGTGGATAAGGCATGTCGGACTGGGATGCAGAAGACCCAGGTTCAAAATCCTGAGGTCACCGCTTGAGTGCGGGGTGATTGGGCTTGAGTGTGGGGTCGCTGTCTTGAGATGGGTAATAGACATGATTCATGGTCACTGGCTGGAGGCCAAAGGTCACTGGCTTGAAGTCCACAGGCACTGGCTTGAGCCCAGGATCACTGGCTGAACAAGGTGTCAATCGCTCTGCACAGTAGCTCTTGACATGCTTTCTTCTTGCTGTTCCCCACTGGTTATTTTGATGCAAATGTAGTATGATGTGCGTCGAAGTGCGGCTTTATATTTGACCATTTCATCGATGCATTTATCATTGCATATTAGACACACTGCAGAACGTGCTCTCTCCACAAAGGTGAATTTCTCTGTCCATTCCTGCTGAAAAGTACTATACTTCTCATCTTTTTTTCTTTTAGCCATCTTCTTTGTCAAAAGGGTTTTTGCAATTCGCTAGCTGACTACTTGATTAAAAGGAGGAAAGTTTACTTCCTGACCTCACAACGACTCATGTATGTTATGCATTATCCAATAAAATTTGGTGTTGTCCCGGAGGACAGCTGTGATTGTCTCCAGCCACCCTCAACGATGAACATGAGCGGTAGGAAATGATGGATCGTAATACATGATAATGTTGTATAGTTTTAATGTTACTATTTTTTTTATTAAAGATTTGTCTGCGAGACAGATGCAGCCATCAAAAGAGCCACAACTGGCTCGGGAGCCATAGGTTCCTGACACCTGCTCTAGGCAGCAACCTTAAAATGACAGCAATGATCCTGTGCTCAAGCTGGCAACCCAGGTCTCAGGCTGGCATGTCGATGCTCAAGCTGGCAGCCTACGCTCAAGCCATCGAGCCCTTCCTGTTGCTAGCAACCTCAGGTTTCTGATCTTGGACCCTCAGTTTGCCAGCTGATGCTCAATGCACTGCAACTGCATGGGTCAGGCTTTTTTCTGATTTTTATTATGTTTTTCCTTCAACTTAACCTGGGCTCTGTTGGTTGTTCTTTTTCTAGTTCCTTTAAGTATAAACTTAGATTGTATTTTGGAGATTTTTCTTCTTGAGGTAGGCTTGTAATGCTATGAACTTCCCTCTCAGGACTGCTTTTGCTCTCTCCCATATATTTTGGATGGTTGTGTGTTTATTTTAATTTGTCTCCAGGTGACTTTTGATTTCTTTTATCTCATTAACCAAATTTTGTTTAATAACATGTTATTTCATCACTGTGTGTTTGAATGTCATGTTTTTATTGTAATTGATATCTAGTTTTATACACGACATTGTGGTCAGAGAAGAGGCTTGATACAATTTTTATACATTTTCTTTATTTTTTTTTTGGATTTTTCTTTTTTTTTTTTTTCTTCATTTTTCTGAAGCTGGAAACAGGGAGAGACAGTCAGACAGACTCCCGCATGCGCCCGACCGGGATCCACCCGGCACACCCACCAAGGGCCACGCTCTGCCCACCAGGGGGCGATGCTCTGCCCATCCTGGGCATCGCCATGTTGCGACCAGAGCCACTCTAGCGCCTGAGGCAGAGGCCACAGAGCCATCCCCATCGCCCGGGCCATCTTTGCTCCAATGGAGCCTTGGCTGCGGGATGGGAAGAGAGAGACAGAGAGGAAAGCGCGGTGGAGGGGTGGAGAAGCAAATGGGCACTTCTCCTGTGTGCCCTGGCCGGGAATCGAACCTGGGTCCTCCGCACGCTAGGCCGATGCTCTACCGCTGAGCCAACTGGCCAGGGCTTTGGATTTTTCTGAAGCTGGAAATGGGGAGGCAGTCAGACAGACTCCCGCAGGTGCCCGACCGGGATCCACCCGTCACGCCCAGCAGAGGGCCATGCTCTGCCCATCGGGGGCGTAGCTCTGTCATGACCAGAGCCACTCTAGCGCCTGGGGCAGAGGCCAAGGAGCCATCCCCAGCGCCCGGGCAATCTTTTGCTCTAATGGAGCCTCGGCTGTGGGAGGGGAAGAGAGAGAAAGGAGAGGGGGAGGGGTGAAGAAGCAGGTGGCGCCTCTCCTGTGTGACCTGGCTGGGAATCGAACCCGGGACTTCCGCATGCCAGTTCGACGCTCTACCACTGAGCCAACCGGCCAGGGCCGATTTTTATACATTTTCTAATGCATATTTTATTGATTTTAGAGAGAGAAAGCGGGAGAGTAGGAGAGAGATAGTAACAATATGTTTCTGTGTGTACCCTGACCAGGAATTGAACTGGCAACTTCTATACTTCAGAAAAATGCTCCAACCACCCGAGCTATGCGACTAAGGCTTATTTCAATATTCTTGAATTAATTAAAACTTATTCTGTGTCCTTCCCTGGCCAGTTGGCTCAGTGGATAGAATGTTGGCCTGGTGTGTGGATTTCCCAGGTTCAATACCTGGTCAGGGCACACATAAGAAGCGACCTTCTGCTTCTCTTCACTTCCCTCCCCCCTTCTCTCTCTTTCCCTCTTGGAGCTGGTGGCTCTATTGCTTTGAGTTTAACCTGAGGCATTAGGGATAGCTCATTGATTTGAGCGTAGCCTTGGTATACGGTGTGCTGGGTGGATCGTGGTCAGGGTGCATGTGGGATTCAATCTCTTTATCTCCTCTCCTCTCTCTTAAAATAAAAGGCTTATTTTGTGTGCTAACATGTCATCTGTCTTTGAGTATGCTTCATGTGCACTTGAGAAGAATGTATGTTCTGCTGCTTTGGTGTGAAATGTTCTGTAAAGATCAATTAAATCCATCTGATCCAGTGCGTCATTTAAGGTCAATGTTGCATTGTTGATTGTTTTGTCTGGAAGATCTAGCCATTGAATTCATTGGAGTGCTAAAATCCCCTGTTATGATTCTAATGTTGTCTGTCTGTCACTTAATTTCCACTAAGATTTTCTTTGTATATTTAGATGCTCCTGTGTTGGGTTACGTATGTTTACAAGGGTTATATCCTCTTGTTGGATAAATCCCTTTAGTATTATGTAGTGTCCTTCTTTGTACCTTGTTGCAACCTTTGTTTTGAAGTCTATTTTGTAGGGATACAAGCACTGCTATGCCAGCTTTTATTTTTTTCCATTTTCATGGAATATTCTTTTGCATCACTTCACTTTCAGTCTGTGTATATCTTCTTAGTTGGGTTTCTTGTAGACAGTATACACATGGGTCATGTTTTCTTACCCATTCAGCTACCCTGTGTCTTTTAATTGAATGATTTAATTCACTTGCATTAATGCTTATTATTATTATTTTTTTGTATTTTCCAAAGTGAGAAGCAGAGGGGGAATCAGTCTTGCATGCCCACCAGGGAGCGATGCTCGGCTCCTCTGGGGCCTTGCTCTGCTGCTATGGGAGCCATTCTAACACCTGAAGTGGAGTCCGTGGAGCTATAGTCAGCGCGGGGGCTAACTCTGCTACAGTGGAGCTTTGGCTGCAGGCGGGGAAGAGAGAGATAGAGAGGAAGTAGAGGGGGAAGGGTGGAGAAGCAGATGGGTGCTTCTCCAGTGTGCCCTAGCTGGGAAACGAACTAGGAACATCCACACGCTGGGCTGACGTTCTAGCGCTGAGCCGACCAACAAGGGCCTAGCTTAATAGTTATTATTAATATTTACTGCTGTTTTATTCTTTATATTTATATATATATGTTCCTCTTTGTTATTGTTGTTGTTGTTCTTCTTCTTATTCTTCTCTTTTTCTCCTACTTCTTCATCTTCTTCCTCTTCTTCATCTTCCTCCTCCTCCTCCTCCTCCTCCTCTTCTGCTGTAAGCAGATCCTTTAACATTTCCTGCAGTGCTACTTTGGTGGTAATGAACTATGTAAGCTTCTTGAGGTTATTTGGCTTGGGAAGCTCCTTATTTGGCCTCCAATTTAAAATGATAGCCTTGTTGGAAAGAGTGGTCTTTGTTATAGGTACTTGATTTTCATCGCTTTGACTATTTTTTGCCAATCCCTTCAGGTATGAAGAGTTTGTTTCTGTTGAGAAATCACCAGACAGACTTATGAGAGCTCCACTGTAGGTAACTAACTTTGTCCTTCTTGCTGCTTCTATGATTCTCTTTGTCTTTATCCTTTGCCATTGCAATTATGATGTGTTTATTTTTATTTTTGGGGTAAGGAGTAGGGAGATAGTGAAGTTGACTGTTGCAATTGCCCCAAATGAAATCCACCCAGCAACCCCACCTGGAGTCACTGCTCAAGTACTGAGCTATTTGAGGCTGACGAGCTGTGACTAACTGAACTATCCTCAGCGCCTTGGGCCATGCTCGCACCTATTGAGCCACTGGCTGCCAGAGGGGAAGAAGGAGAGAAGGGGAAGAGGGAGAGGGGAGAAGCAGATGGTCTTTCTCCTGTATGCCCTGACCAGGAATTGAACCTGGGACATCTATACAGCAGGCCAACACTCTATTCATTGAGCCTCTGACCTGGGCCTCTGAAGTGTGGGTCTCTTTATTCATCTTTATTTATTTTTTATTGATTTATTTTTTAGTGAAAGGAGGGGAGATAGATAAACTCGCACATGTACCCCAACTGAGATCTACCGGCAACCCATGTCTGGGGCTGATGCTTAAACCAACCAAGCTATCCTCATTGCCTGAGGCTAGCGATCGGAACAACTGAGCTATCTTCAGCACCCAGGGACAACTCTCAAAGCGATTGAGCTACTGGCTCTGAGGGGGAAGAGAGAGAGAAAGGGAAGAGAGAGGGGAAGAGATGCAGATTGTCGCTTCTCATGTGTGCCCAAACTGAGAAGCGAACTATAATGCCTGGACTTGGACCAACACTTTATTCACTGAGCCAACAGCCAAGGCCTTTACATTTTTGTTAATTGCAATTCTGTGTTTCCTGAATTTGTGTGACGTTTTCCTACACCAGGTTAAGTAAGATTACAGTCATTATTTCTTCAAACAGATTTTGATCCCCTCTTCATTCTTTTTCTGGTACTGCCATGGTATGGATGTTATTACACTTATTACATTTGATGATGTTATAAAGATCCCTTTGACGTTCTTTAATGTTTTTCTTTACTTTCTTTTGTGTGTGTGTGTGTGTGTGTGTGTGTGTGTGTGTGTGTGTGACAGAGACAGAGAGAGGGACAGATAGGGACATACAGACAGGAAGAGATAGATGAGAAACATCAATTCTTCGTTGGAGCACCATAGTTGTTCATTAATTACTTTCTCATATGTGCCTTCACGGGGGGTGGGGAAGCAGATCAAGTGACCCCTTGCTCAAGCCAGCGGCCTTGGGCTCAAGCTGGTGAGCCTTGCTCAAACCAGATAAGCCCACGCTCAAGTCGGTGACCTCTGCGTTTCGAATCAGGATACTCCATGTCCCAATCCGATGCTGTATCCACTGTGCCACCGCCTGGTCAGGCAGACTTTCTTTGTTTTAATTTTTTTTTTTTTTTGGATGCTCTGCTAGGGTGCTTACTGTCATCTTGTCGATAAATAGCTGATTCAATTCTCTGCTTCATCTAACCTGCTACTGATTCCTTCTAGTGTATTTTTTGTTTCAGATCCTGTGTTCTTTATTTCTGATTGGCTTCTTTTTATGTTTTTTTATGTCCTTTTTAAGATTTAGTGTTTCTTTGTTTAAGTTCTCACTGAGATCACCTATTCTTCCCCTGAGGTCTTTGAGCATCCTTATAACTACTCTTTTAAGCCCTACTTCTGATATTTTGATTAGTTCTATTTTATTTAATTCTTTTTCTCAGGATTTCTCTTGTTCTTTTATGTGAGGTATGTTTTTTTGTCTCCCTATTTTGTCTCTGTGTATTAGGTAGAGCAGCTATGGCTCCCAGACTTGTTATGATGGGTTTATGAAGTTGATGTCTTGGTGGGCTCAGTGGTGCTGTCTTCTGATCACCTGAGCACATTGTTCCAGGAATGTTTCTTGTGGGTTTTGTGCACGTGCTGTTGTAATTTAGTCTTGAATGCTTTTGGCCATGTCTTGGGAGGAATTAACCCTTTAGGCTGTCTAATAATAAGGATAAACCTAAATCACTGTGTTGGGTCCCTGTGCCGGGACTGCCCCCCGAGGCAGAGTTGTTCCCAGCAGAGAATGGTGCTTGCCAGTAGTAGATCAGTAGTAGAGCATCTGCCCAGCATATGGATGTCGTGGGTTTAATGGAGAAGCTACCATCTGCTTCTTCACCCATCCCCCTATTCTCTCTCTCCCCTTTCCATCTCCCTCCTGCAGCCATGGCTTGATGGGTTAGAGGGATTTGCCAACTCTGTTCTCAAGATGGCACCGTGGCTTCAGCCTTAGGCACTAAAAATAGCTTGGTTGCTAAGCAATGGAACAACGCCCTTCTTGGTCAAATCATTGGCAACAGACAGGGTTACAGGGTGAGTCCTGGTTAGAGTGCATGCTGGAGTCTCTCTCTGCCTCCCCTGCTCTCACTTAATTTAAAAAAAAATTAAAAAATAGTAGTGAAACATATTCATCAATAAATGGTGGTATACATATGTTGGATTTTAAGTAATTTTCTGGCAGGACCTACACCATGGCAAATGAAGTGACTCTAAGGGAGAACGGAAATTAGTGGTTGGGAACTTCAGGTAAAGGGTAAATTTTTACTGAATACCCTCTGGCAGCTTTGTAAAATTCTATCATGTGAATCTATTACCTTTGAAGTTCAACTAACTGAGTTTAGACCGCAGCTCCCCCAATAGCTAACTCTTAATCTTGGGCAAACCCTTGACACTCTTCAAGCCTATCTCCTTATCTGTGAAATGGGATGAGTATGTTAGCTTGATGCTGCGTGGCACAGAATAAACTCTTGATAAATGTAAATTACTGGTAGAAACAACTAAATGTCTGTCAACTGATGAATGGATAAAGTGGTAGATCAATTCAACAGAATATACAGTCATAGAAAGTACAGTACTGACACATGCTATAACATGGGTAACTTTTCTACATGGTAATTGAAAGAAGCCAGACAAAATGGTCACACATTGTATTCCTTCATATATATAAATATGAAATCTCCAGAAAAGACATATCCATCTAGACAGACAGCGGATAAGTTGTCGCCAGAGGCTGGAAGGAGAAAGAAGTATAGTGAGAGCTAATGGTTAAGGGGCTTTCTTTCTGGGCTGATGGAAACATTATGGGTTAGATCAGGAATAGTCAACGTTTTTATACCTACCGCCCACTTTTGTATCTCCGTTAGTAGTAAAATTTTCTAACCACCCCTGGTTCCACAGTAATGACAATTTATAAAGTAAGGAAGTAACTTTATAAAATTTATAAAGCAGAGTTACAGCAAGTTAAAGCATATCATAATAATTACTTACCAAGTACTTTATGTCGGATTTTTGCTAAGTTTGGGAGAAAAAATTTTTATAAAACAACTTATTATAGTTAAATCTATCTTTTTATTTATACTTTGGTTGCTTTGCTGCCGCACACCATGAAAGCTGAAACGCCCAAAGGTGGGCGGTAGGGACCAGGTTGACTAACACTGGGTTAGATAATGGTGATGTTTGCACAAGCTTGTGAATGTACTAAATGTCACTGAAGGCACAGTTAAAAATGAATTTTATATTATGTAAATTATATATCAATTAAAATATTTTAAATGCAAATTACCCACATTCATTTGGTGATGATTTTCATCTATACCCTTTCCTATTCCATTCCTTTTCATGCCCCACCCCCACTATTGCTCACACTAACTTCCTCCTGCCACCTGGCAGAGGCCTCCCAAGGAGGGTATCAGATCTGACACCTGCAGCCTATGGCAGAACAAGTGGAGACCCAGTGTACATTTATGCCTATTGCTTTTCCCAGGTGGAAATGGATGCTTCTAGCAGATATTTATGTGGACTTCAGTTGATGGGGGAATTTAGACAAGGTGGCACATGCAGCCCGGGTCAGGGTAGTGGCCCTGTCTGCCTCTCAAGTTAATATCTAGACATCTCCTAAACGTTGATCTCATGCACCAACAACTTCTGGATGCTGTGCTCTGAAAGTCCGATTGGACACCTACAGGAACTAGTAAATACTAAGGACTTTGGAGACTGGCCTCAAATTGAGGCTTGCTTCCACCACATGCAATGTGACCTAAGCCCATTGCTGACCCGCATGAGTAAAGAGACGCAGTGATGCTGGCCATGCGTGTTGTGAGGGTAGCTGAAGGAGTGCATTAGAGGGCCTGCTGCGTAGGTGCTGAGTAAATGGTGATTGTGATCCCAACCCTGTTTGGGTGGGCCTCCTACTGCTGCAGCAGTTCCCCTGCCTAGGTCCCCGACCTTAGTCACTGGCCCCCAGGTTACTGTAGGTAGATTCCCCTGATTTGTACTCACCTTCCCCAATGACAATCACATGGATAAGGTAACCCAAACCTTTTGGAAATGTGTCCTGTTTTCTGAGATAATTGTCTGGTGCTAATGAATCATAAGTCCCGCCTTCACGAGACACCTTTTACCCTTCTCCTGGTCGCCTTGGACTCTTTCTATGCCGTCTTCAACTCTGTCCAGCGTTTATCCTTTTACACCTAACCTCATCCCCTGCTTCATCTGACACATTACCCCCCTCGCTTGCTTCTCCATAAACTGGTAACTTATCTCTCTTTTGGACTTCGGCCATGGATAATCTTACTTTTTCCTCTGTTCTTACCCCCTGTGCATTATTCAACCTTCCAACTTGCAATTCTTTATTCTCAGGGAGCCTTTTATTCCCACTCCCACCAAAGAAAAATTACAAGTAACAGCATTTCAAAACTCAACAGGCTCTTTCATTACTCGTCTACTAATGCTATTGTTACATCCAGGAGACAGACCACAGCAAACCCAAAGTAAATTTTATAAGTTTTATTGCAAACCTGCGCAGGGACTGCAGGCAACCCACGCAAGGGAACACTGCAGCCCTGAGCTTCTAAAATGGCTCCTTTTTATAGGGTGGCTACCTAGGCTGAACAAGCAAGCAGCGTTTACAAGGGCGAGAGAGGTGCGATTAGCTGACCTTATCCTTGGCTAAGTCTCTAGGGTAGGGCTTCCTGGACGTTGGGAACATAAAGTTCTGTGGAAAATATTGCTACATTTCTAACGGTTGTTTATCTATTTTTCCTCCAGCCATGTACTGGATGTCTTCAGTTTTCATGGCTGGTGGCCTGCATCGCTTGTCCTAAGATGTCACAGCTATTACTTTATTTAACTTTATTAAGTTTTAAAATACATCAGAAAAGAGAAATTTAGAACTATCTATATAAAAAAAAACAGCTGGTATACAAAGTGGCACCAACAGTTCTAGCGTGTCTTATCTTGCATACCCGTAGGAGAGAGAAATTTCCATTTCCTCTTCCCTGGCAATGAGATATTTCCCCAAGGCGGAGTTATGGGCAACATTCTCACGCTCAAGTTGAGCCTTCCTCTTCATGGCCTCCCGCTCTGGCCTCTGCCAGTCTGCGATGGGCGTTGATATGACTGGCCCACGAATATCAGGTTTCTTCCATGCAGTTGGTTGTAGAGCAAAGTCTTCGAGTAGATACTGGTTCTGAGGCTTGAGTGGGGTCTGGGGCTTGGTCACAGCAGTGTGAACAGGGTCCCTCTGGAACGATGTACTAGATGATATTCTGTAGGGTGCAGGCCTAGAAGAGGCAGACTGAGGGACACTAGGCCTGGTAGGGTTGGTCTGGCCTGGCTGGGCAAAGTCGGTCAAAGTTGGCCCAGCCGGTCTGGCAGGAGCTGCCAAAGATGCAGGAGTCGGCTGCGATGAACCAACTGCAGTGGGCTGAGCTGACTTAGATCCAAGGCGGGCAGCATTGGTTAAATCTGGCTGGGCTGGGTAGGTAGAAATTGGCACAGCAGGTCTGGCAGGACCTGTCAAAGGTACAGGATTCGGCCCGGAGGAATTGACTGCAGTAGATGGAGTGGAGATAGAACCAGGCTGGGCGGGGTCAGCCCCAGCTGGCCGATGTGATGCCAGACACTGTGGCCTGCGAGGAACAGGTCGAGCACGAGGCTTGTCCACAGTTGGAAACACCAAAGGTATCAACCTGACCTTGCCAGGAGGTGGCAGCTCGTACTGAGGTGGTGATGAACTTTCTATTTCAGCACTGCCGACTGGCTTCTGTGGTTTGGCAGGCGTTTTCTCAGGACCTTTGGCCTCATGTGGGGTATCCGGGCATCGTTTGATAGTTGGGGCTGGCTGGTGGCCTTTGAGGTTGCTTGAGTTTCCCAAGGCCCTGTAGGAAGAGAGTTGCGTTTTCTTATCAAGCTTCTTCCCCAGAGCATGAAACACCTGCACAGACTCCAGCATGTGCATAGCTAGGGAGCTTCGAGGCTTTCTGAAGGTCTCTTGGATCATCTCAGGTTGATTTCTCCTCCGCGTCATCTTGGGAATGGTTGGCTTCTCTTGTGCCTTGACCTTTTTCCGTGCTTGATTGCAGTCTTCAGCTTTTTTCGAGTTCTTTTCCTTGGTTCTTTTTGCCTTTTCCTGCTCCTGGCCATTACGTTTGCTGTGTCTGCTGGATGCCTGTTTCTGAGGTTTCCTGTTGGAATCCTTGGCCGTGTTCGCAGGAGCCCCATCACTGGCTGCAGCCTTGCACATCCCCACTTCTCCCAAGAGCACGCAGTCAGGTCTCTCAGGCTGGATTTTGGCCTTGGGAGCATCATTGTTAGGCTCAGAGGCTGTACGTTTGTTCCTCCTGGCTTGAACAGAGAGAGTCTGTGTGACACTTGACCTTCTCTGTAGTTCATTGAACTGGATGTCTCTGGTGTCTATGGTTTTGCCCACTATGGGGAATTCAGATTGATCATCCTCCAAGGAACTTAACAGCGGTGGAAGGTAAATATCTTCCACCAGTGCAGCGCTGTCTGCCAAACCATAATCAGGCTCAGTCCCATGTTCAACTGTCTGTTGGTCCACCAGACTCAAGCTATTGTTTTCCAGCCCAGTGCTTTCACAGCCCAGGTGCTCCTCTTGGCCAAAGGAATCAACGCAGGCCAGGAGCTGGTGCATATCTGGGATTTCTAAAGGGAGCAGTGGAGGATCTTGGTTTTCTGTTGGCTTGGATTTAATATCATCAGAATTCTTCTTCTTTTTTTGTTCTTGGCATGGAGCTGGAGGCATTGCCAGAAAATCACTAGGACTATAGACTGGAGTAACCTTTGAAATGTCCCCTGGCTCGGATGGTGGGTTATTCTCAGGTGTCTGTATATTTTTATTACTGCAGGACGTGGGCAGTTCTGGAGTTGGTGGTAGACAAAAAGTTTGGCTTGGAGGTGGCAGTCCCAGGGAAGACTCCATCCCCAGGGATGTCTCCATCACTACGAAGGAATCAAGGAGAAGTCAGTCAGTGTTGGTAAGTGCGATGCTCCCTCTATCACCAGTGCAGCTCTTGTACCCTTCCAACAATGGGAAGAACATTTCTACTAGTCCCTGTTAGGGATCAGAGAGTGCCCTACACTAAGAGATAGGAGGCAAGTGTTCTAGTTCTTACTGGTCACCTTTAGATGTCCTTGTTCCTTGATTTTCTTTATAATTCACAGGGTTTTTGTAATTAACAACAAAAAGTAAAGGTGATATTTAAAATGTTTTGCAGGCCTAGCTTCCTCATAGGGAACCCTTTTCATTCTTTCACTCTCCTGAATGAACAAGAACACTTCACACCACAGAGTAGGAGAGGGAAGGGAGCTAATCCTAATGAAATCTATAAGCAAGGACAGACTGTTAGCATGCTTGCTATGGACAAGATCTTGGAACACAAAGAGTGGACTCCTGGCATAAAAGTAAGAAAACTTTTGCCCTGGTCCGAAAGCTCATTTGGTTAGAGCATCGTCTCAACCCGCTAAGGTTACCGGTTCGATTTCCAGCCAGGGCACATACAGAAACAGATTGATGTTTCTGTCTGTTGGTCTCTCTCTCCCCCTTTTCTTTCCTCTCTCCTTAAAATCAATACAATAAAATTTTTAAAAAAGAAAAGAAAAATTTAAGCTGCTACTATCAAGATAAGACATCTGAAGTGCCTTCCAATGAGACAAAAGCAATAAATCAGGGAAGGAATTTCATTACAGTGTACAGTATAGCAGTCTAATCCAAGAGGGCCATGAAAAGTGTGCCATCTCTTGGTATGCTCTTGGGGTTCTCATACATAGAGCATACGTGGCCGTTACAGTGTCCCCCCTTCCCTCCTCTATCAGCTGTCCTCAGCTAACAAAGCGTCTGAGATTGGAGAGCACTGACTGACGGTAACAGTTATTAAAGGCACAGGACAGAAATTCTACCTGTATGTGTACTCACAAGTTGCCAGCTCAGAATGATCCTGGTTTTGAATGCTGACTTCTTCCATCTTGTTGGTTTTACTCACCTTGCAAACTTGTGTCTATGATGGGTTGAGCAGATGCAGAGTAGCAGATTGCAGAGGTAGAGGCTGATGGTATCACATTTAGGGGCTGAGCCTCCTTTAGTACCATGAGCACATGTGGTTGAGGGGCAGAGGCCCTGCTCTGTGTGTAAAACACGGAGCCATGGGATTGCAGGTAGGTGCCCGGTTCTCCAGAGAGCAGGGACCCCACTGTGCCTTGATTATAGTAATACATGTGACTTCCTTCCTGGTAGGGGACTGACAGGCTGTGTCCCTGATTTGGTATCTGAGGCGGTACCCCCCGGATGAAGCTGGGATAAAGTGGTGGATACAGGGGAACCATGTTATTGGCATCTGGAGTTTTAAGACACTGGGATGCCATGGCCGTGGAGGACACAGCTGTGGCCTGCTCAGCGACAGAAACAGTGAAGTCTCTGAGTGATGATGACTTCATTTCAGTGCCTCCTGGGAGAGCCCACTCAAAAGGACCAGCATAGGAAGCAGCTGAAGTGGAGACCTGCCTCTGGCCAGCAACTCCAGACAGCATAGTTGTGCTAGAATGCTGGTAAAGGTGGGCACTTCCCATGAGTGGCTGGAAAGAGGGGCCGGAGGCTGATGGCAGTAGCCATGCTGAACTGCCCGCTGGAGCAGAGACCCCAGAGAAATTGGAGACACTTCCTGTTAGGGAGGCTGCATTGCTCACTACAGGAAGAGAGATCTGCAGAGAATTGGAGGTTCCAAGTAAAGGTGGATTTTGGAAAGTCTCTGTAGGGAAGAAGAGCGTGATGGAAAAAAAATCAGTGGGATTGATAAATTCTCACTATGTTTGAAGTATGGCATTATCTTAAGATTGTTGCTATCACAAAGCCTCCAATGGCAGTCCTCACTGAGATATCAAAAATGAAACAGTTTGTGATGGGAGTGAGTGCCAGAGCTGTTTGCTGCTCTTCTGTATTCACTTCTGTCTCCCAACGTGGGCAGAAATGTGCAGAAGACCCAAGTGGTGTGGTTCCTACACTGTTCTCTAGGGTAGATGCAGTCACTTGCTGCCCTATCTGTCACTCTATTGAGCCTGCATTAGGGATTGATGTATCTGCTCTTTCCTAGAGGCGAAGCATTGAGAGCCCGGGGTCCTTGGAGAGCGTCTGTTCTCACAGTCTCACTATGTGAGTGA
This sequence comes from Saccopteryx leptura, assembly GCF_036850995.1. Classification (NCBI taxonomy): domain Eukaryota; kingdom Metazoa; phylum Chordata; class Mammalia; order Chiroptera; family Emballonuridae; genus Saccopteryx; species Saccopteryx leptura. The sequence goes on from NC_089505.1 coordinate 243,646,080, forward strand.
GGAAACGGAGTCTCAGACATATCAGATAGACTCCTCATGTTCTGAATTATGTTAGTATTATCAGCAGGTTACATAACAGAAGGATCCCAACTTCCTTTTCAAGACTGCTCTGAGCACTACACGGCGAAAAGCTTGGAACAATAGAACTTAGAATACAGGTGCTTTTCTTGTGCCTAGAAAACAGTGTAGGTAGTACCCTTGTAATCTTCAGTGTCTCATTTTGCCTGCAGAGACCACATGCCACTCACTAAAATACAGGTATAGCTTAGTCCAGTTGGTCGTGGGTCATTCTTACTCTTTTCAGACCTGGTTTCTGATCCTACCTCATAATGCCTATCTGAGATTTAGTTTCTCAAGAAGTGCTTTTGAAAGAAAAATGTTATTTAAACTAGTTAGCTTTTGGTACTTATCTGTGAAGTAGTTATGAAAGTAATTACATAATGATTCATATCAATAAGTGATATATTACATACGATTTATATGGGTAAAGTTATAAATTCTGGAAAGACAAAGAGAAAAGTCATGAAAAACGTATCACAGAACTAAAAAGTATTCAAACTATGAATGAAAACTCAAGCATAAAGCAAGCATCTAATCATAATACATTTACTAATAAGTGAAATTGTATTATAGTTACAATATTACATAAGTGGACATGCCTCTCCTATTTTAGTAACTACTATTAACCAAAAATCACCACAGTGGCGGGTGATTTTGAAAGAATTCATAGCTATTACGTACAGACAGAAAAAGATAAATATCAGTAAAAACTAAATAGCGAGCCGCAAAATGTAATAAATGTAGATGTGCAGGTAGTTCCACTGCCTATAGACAAATATTTTCTTAAAATCTGGTATAGTTACAAACAACGACTCTTATACGGGGTGACTATTCTAAATATATAAAGAAGTCACAAAGCTCTGAAACAAACAAGCACACTATGCAATTAAAAAAAGGGGAGAGGACCTGAATGGACAGCTCTTCCAAGCGGCCATACAATTGGTCAATAGATATATGAAATAATACTCACCTTCACCAGCTATTCGAGAAATGCAAATCCAAACTACAATGAGATACCACCTGTTGGATTGGCTATTATTTACAAGACAGGTAATAGCAAATGTCGGAGAAATTGTAGAAGGAAAGGAACCCTCATTCACTGCTGGTGGGAACGCAAATTAGTACAACCGTTATGGAAGAAAGTATGGTGGTTCCTCAAATAATTAGGCATAGAATTTCCATATGACTCAGCAATCCCTGTCTTGGGTATCTGACCCCAAAACTAAAAAACATTGTTTTGTAAAGACACATAAACCCCCATGTTCATCACAGCATTATTCACAGTGGCCAAGACATGGAAACAGCCAAAGTGTCCCTTGATAGAGGACCGCATAAAGATGATGTGCTACATATATACAATGGAATACTACTCAGCCATAAGAAATGATGACATAGTGACATTTATGACAATATGGATGGACCTTGAGAACATTATCCTGAATGAAATAAGTACATCAGAAAAAGCTGAGAACTGTATGATTTCACACAAAGGTGGGATATAAAACTGAGACTCATGAACATACATAGATCAAAGTGAAGTGGTTACCAGGGGAGGGAACATGGGTGAGGGGGACGAGGGAGGCGGTGGAGGAAGGGTGTAAAGAGGGACAAATAGATGATAAAAAATGATTTGATTTGGGTGATGGGTATAAAACATAATCAACAGTTCATATGCTATAGAAATGTTTACCTGCAGCCTATTTACTCTTATTGATCAATGTTACTGTGTTGAAGTTGATTTTCTAAATAAAATTTAAACATGGGGAAAAAATGAAAGAAACACTGGTATAAAGCAAGAAGCAAATGAAGTGTAAAGGAATTCCATGAAGGTGCTCATTCATATATTTCTTTATATTATTGAGCAAAGAACAGATCTTAAGTCTATTAGAAATCTATATAGATATCTTGCCCTGGCTGGCTGGCTCAGTGGCTGGAGTGTCAGTTCAGCATATGGATGTCCTGGGTTAGATTCCCAGTCAGGGCACATGGGACAAGTGGCCATCTGCTTTTCTTCCTCCTCCCTCAGCCCCTTCTCTCTCTCTTCCCCTCCCACAGCCAGTGGCTCCGTTGATTCCAACGTTGACCTGGGAACTGAGGATGGCTCGTTTGTTAGAGCATCAGCCGCAGGTGCTAAAACGATCTCGATTGATTCGAGCATTAGCCCCAAATGGGGCTAATGTTTAGTTTATTGATTTTTAGAGAGAAAGGAAAGGAGAAAAACAGTGAGAGATAAGATCATTAATGTGATCCTGTGTGTGCCCACACCAAGGATCGCACGAGCAACCTCTGCGCTTCGAAACTATGTTTTAATCAGCTGAGCATGGGCATGGAAGTTTTTAAGGTTTTCTTAAAACATAGATTATAATTATCTTTAAGATCCAGGAAAGTGTCATACTCAAAACCTTAGAAAACATTACCACCAGAATCCAAATTAAAAAATAAATGTGGGGATCCACAGGGGACACCGTAAATTTGGTTTAGATAAATGTGAAATGAGAGGTGTGGGAATTGATGGTTTCTTTTTCTTCTTAGGTAGCTAAGATCTAAAGACATGGTGGTGGTTTATTGGTCTGTTGTGTGTGTGTGGAAGAAAATACCTGTGACGATGAACAGCAGCTTTGATTTAAAGCATACTTATCACACACAGGAATCAGTCTTTCTGATTCAAGTTAGGACACGCACTGTTAAAAAAATCTTAATCTTATTTTTAACAGACAGAGCATTGACATCATTTAAAAATCGGAACGAAGTGCAACACTGAAATTCTGTTTCATCCAGCCCCTAGATAGCCAGCTTTGTGAGTTTCCTGTTTATTGGAGACATCATTTCTAAAACATACTTTTAAATGTTTATGCTTCAAAGTGCCAAGTGCCAGTTTTCAGAAAGGCAATAGACAAACACAAACAACTGTCTATGTTTTTTGGTTCAGCTGCTTTGCCTAGTGATACCCTATTCTGGCCTTCCTTTCTTGTCTATTTTATTCATGTAAGCATTTGTTAAAATCAACTTAGTTGTGCTGTCCAAAGAGCAGATTAGACTCTACACTCTTCATCTGCTACAATTGAACATCTTTGGTTCCCCCTCTACATTCCGTTCCAACCACCTTTTTGGCTCCTGAGAGCTCCTCCAAGCGCTCTTCTTCATCCGTTCAGCTTCCCCTCCTTCATTCTGCTGCTTCCCTCCCTCCTGGTGCCCGTTGCCCTGTGCTGATGAACGCAATCCTCAAGTTTCTTACATTTAAATACTTGCCTCTATATAGCCCATTATGCTCCATCTTCTCTCCCTGTTTTCTCTTCTCACCTAGTTTGGATAGATAACTTCAAAATTAGGTGAATATTATAGTTTGAACAGCACTACACTGAAAACACTGACGTTGAAACATTAATCATGGGAGAGGATTACACATGAGACATCTGGGATATATAGTGCTAGTTCTCTCCACCATGCCAGTTTTCTCTCTGCTTCTCTTAAAACATGTCAAGAAGTGTTGATTTCATTTTCTACATAGGTGCTCTTTTAAGACGCTGTGTTAGAAAAGTTAGGGATTAGCGAGAACAGCCTATCTTACCCAGTGATTAATAGATGAGGGAAAAACAACTTTTGTGAGAGTCATTGACTTGTCCATGGTCACATAGCCAGTAAATGTCAAAATCAAAACTGAAATCAGTTTTTCCAATTTCTAGATTACTACTTTCCACTATTATTGTATATTATCTTGTTTACACTACTCTTCAATATAGGGGGAAAAATTATCTAATCATATCTTTAGCAAGTTTTATTCGTTACCTGACATAATAAAGAAGAAGAGGATATATCAGCAATAGATTCAACGGATGAGGAGACAATACTTGATGTCTGACTGGCTAGAGCCAAAGAGCGCATGTGTCCAGTACGAAGGTCACTGGTCACTGTTTACTGGCCACTGGTCAGTTGCGATGATCTAACTGTATTTACAAATCCATGGAAACTCCAAGGTTCTGTCAGATGGTGATAGGTTTGGTGGAGAATGATGTCACAAAGCAGGCAGTTAAAAGGGCTGAGAGAGCCAATAGATTGGTCAGATTGCCAACAAGAAAACAGGATTGGACGGAAGGAGCCATAGGGGAACTGAGCCTACACCTTTATCGCTGAGCCCTGGGCACTGACGTGATCGTCAACAAGACACGTGTGATCATCTCATGTTCCCAGGGCTCTTTTGTTAGGGAAATAGTCTCACTATTTCTTTTCTTTGTTCCCTCACTATTTCTTAATGACATTCATTAACAAAATTAACTAGTAGTTACTTATATTCTCTATGATATAGCATCTAACATACATATCTTTCATTATATATAGTATATTGTTAGTTTCTGTAGAGAGAAAGAAATGGGACAGGTAGGTTGCACAATTATATTTGTCCTGAAATTACATCAGTCCAGCTTAAGTGATTTGACAGCAACCTTTGAGGAGAAAAGGAAGGGGATTCAGGAGTTCTTTCTGTGAAGTAGTTAAAAAGCAAGTGAAGTTTGTCGAGTGCATTTTGTGGAGAACGATGTGGTCCAAGGCTGTTTTAGTTTGTTTTCGAGTGCTTCCCTTCTTGGGCTGGGCTGGGTAGGTTGGACTTACTCTCCATATTCTTCTTCATTTAGGTGTTTTTTCTGAGAGCAGCTTTGATCGTGCGTTCTTACACTCATGGATGTTGCTTCCTGTCAGCTCCCAGCAGCAGGAGTCTTCTTTTCAGTGTCCAGTGCTTCCCCGAATGGACTCTGCCCATGAGAAGCAAACACCGAAGAGCTAGGAGTCAGCTGATGACAAACCTTCCTTCCTGCAGCCTTTGGTTACAGTTCCTCTGCCATGATTTGCTACCTGTCATTCCTTGGGCCATGTAGGCATCCTGCCATCCTGCTCTTTCACAGGTGCGAGGCATTCGTGAGATTTTCCTTTTCTTCTCTTCACCTAAACTCTATGCTCTGTGGCAGTTACTGTAGTCTCCTGCCCCCTGGCAAACAGCCAGTGCAGAACTTTGGGCTCCTAAGGTTCCTTGTCTGCCATGCTGTTCCCCGGCCAGGCAGAAAGGAGAGGGCAAGTCAGAGAAAGACAGTGACAATCATGAGGAATAGGGAACGCGGAACATGAACATGGACAGGAAAAAAGATATTGATGTGGAATTTTTGCTCTCTGTGAGAAACAAGTTGACACCATTTGGTTTCACTTTGTATTAACATATCAGAGGTTGTTTCCAAGCCTTTTACGCTTGGGGAGTGGTGAACAACAAATTATTTCGGAACCAAGAAGGCGGAAATAACCCTAAGCGTAAGCAAATTAAAGTGAAATCATTGGCATTTAATCGTTCAACAATTAGGGTAGATCACTGTTTCAGGGACCCGCAGAAAGTTCTGGCAGACTGGTCTATGGAATAGAGGTTGAAAAACACTATATACTGCAGCAACTGCCATGAATTTGTTCACTAGCGAGAATTACCTTAAATAAGATTTTCACTTTGTTTCATGTCATATCACCTCATTTGCATGATTCATTGGTATGTTTTTAGAATATGGATTATTTTTATGCTCTCTGTCAGAGCTCTGGGTTTCTCCTTACCTTTTATTCCCAGTCTTATTTTTGAAGGTCTCGCCCTTGTAAGACACATTGTGTGTGGTTTTCTTGATGACTTTATTTAGAAGCATCCTGAACTCACTTGACCTGAGGGATCTTCTGGAGAAACTTTAAAATGGTCTGTGAAGCAGTCGTGTGGTGAGTTACACTGTGCACCGTGCAGGGGAACAGATGTGAGCAGCCAGCCCCCATGGCCTGCGTTGGCTCTGTTCTCCTTCCCTTGCTTAGTGCTTTCCTCACGTACCACTCTTGTCACTCTGAGTGAGAGCTGAGGTGCTAATGACTTGCACACGGTGGTACAAAAGTAGGTTTACAGTTGTTCGTATGGAAAATAATACAACAATTAATGAATAGAAGTGTAAGAATAAAATCGGTTTTGTGTACTTACATCTGAAACCCTGTACTTGCCCCTTCCCCACACCTGCTCGTATATGGAGTAGCTGGTTTTGGAGAGCAAATCTATAGATCTAGTCCTTCTTCTTAATGGTGAGCTGTTAGGAGGACCTAGGTCAGACTTTTGTGGGGCTTTTTTAGTGACAATGAGTGGGAAGTGTGTGATGCCGATGCCAGGAGCCCACAGCAAGATAGCTCATAGATTGGATCTCCAAAATGACACTTGTCATTTATAGGCCTACTTTTCCTATTTGAGACATATGTGTTTTCATAGATGGTGCATGATATTTACCTAAGGAGAAATTGTAAGAGGTGTTGCGGTGCAGAGAGACAGCTGAAACTTACACTGATTTTTCAAGGAGTTCCCCTCAGACTGCTGACTTCCATGATACAATATGTGCTCAATATCTGCGGAGCAGACCGATGCGTCCTTTTTCTGAGTTCCCTCAGAAATGAAGGGAATCCATACGTACTGCAGGGTTGGTGGTGGAAGATGGGAGGAACTGTGGTAACACAAGTCTGGTGGCGATAAAATAGTTACATGATAAGGTATTGGTTCCAACATTCGGTTCTATCTTGACAAACCCTCATTAGGCCTTTCCTGGTCCTCAGCATCTATATGTTCTCTCCATAGTTCCAGCCAGTTAACTTCAGCTTCTGGCTCACCATCATCTTAACCTCTGCAGAAATCGTCAGTGTAGGAGAAGGAACCTAAAGAAGTTTAGTCCAACACTCAGAAACAGCATCAAACTCCACCCTGACCTTAAGCCCTCTTTTAATGGAATGTTGTCTTATCTCATAGACCAACTACCTGCATTTTTTACCCAATGGGATAATAACTAGGACCTGTCTTGATGAAGCATACCCAGTTCATCTACCTCTGGACTCTTCATTACTCTCACTTTTGATTTAATTAAAGACTGGAATTACTCAAAGACCCCCTATATTGTAGCTGGGTGATACCAGATGCTAGTAGATTTTAGAGTATCAAGTACTTTGTTGTTTGGAGCTCCAAAATCGCTCACTCCTGTATTTTCCAGCCAGTGTACTACATACCTATTATGGCATTCTGTTACTTCGTTTTAGATCTACTCCCATCGAAAGTTCTGTTCTTTGCTAGTCTTCTTTTCTGGAAACCCTGTTGTCCCAGGTCTAGATTTATTGTGTTAACCATAAACAAATTTTTCCCACCTCAAGCTTTGTGTCATTTAGCAAATTGTAAGTACAAGACCAAATAATGTTTTTCTAGTTTGAGATAGATTTATGTCACATTTTGTATATTTTTATTTTTACAGATATTTGTGCCAATATTTATTTTTGGCCACTACATGCTAGAATTCCAACAGAATCTTTTACGTTTTAGGACCGAATTTGAATGTGCCTGACCGTAAGTGTGCAAAGTGTGCAGTGCTAATTTAAAGCTATTTTTTAAAATATCAGTTTCTGAATATAAACCCAGTTTGAACTATATGGAAGTGTTTAGAATTGTTAATGCCTGTGGATATACACTTGGTTAGAATATGATAGTCACAGAAATGTGAAAACTAGTGATCTTTTTACCCATTCATTCATTTATTCAATAACTGACCTTTCTGACCCTGTTACCTGGATCTTAAATGGTTGTGAAGCTTAGTAACACTGTATATAAGATACTTTCAGAGATTAGAAACTAAAAGTTAAAAATCAAAAGTCCTTTGGTAGTATAATTATATTTTGCTTATATGATACATATTATAATCTACATTTTAACCTGATATTTGGTATTCTATTGTGCCTTCAGACCTATGGAGGTCTTGCTGTTTTTTGCTGTTTCACATAAAGCAGAATAGAGAGGTTTTCTAACCGATACGGATCTTTATTGGCGATACTGTGGAAACCGCAAGACTTGAATCCCACTCGTGCCTTTTACCGTTATTTTTTTTATCATTTTTTAAATTAAAGTTAATGCAGTGACATTGATAAATCAGGGTACATATATTGAGAGAAACCATCTCCAGATTATTTTGACATTTGATTATGCTGTATACCCCTCACCCAAAGTCAAATTGTCTTCCGTCACCTTCTATCTGGTTTTCTTTGTGCCCCTCCCCTCCCTCCACCCATTCACCACTCCCCCCCACCCCCCACCCCCATTACCATCACATTCTTG